>NC_090178.1:50799461-50861961 GCF_024679245.1 Pseudorasbora parva
AGTTCAGGTGTCGTCCTCCCAGTTTCAAAGGGGTCCTCCCTACATTGGTGGGCCCCGAGCAGGCTCTGGTAATGACTCAAGAAGTAAAGGCTCTACTGCAAAAGGGGGCGATAGAGAGGGTTCCCCCCAAGACAGAGAGTCAGGCTTTTACAGCCGTTACTTCATCGTGCCAAAGAAGGATGGAGGGCTGCGCCTCGGGTGCTCGCCTCTTAACATACACAGGCGGGCATTCGGCTCCTATGGGGACGTGGGTATTCTCGTTCACAGAGCGGTGACGCAGCTGGAGTTCCCTATGAACGGGAACGTCTCGGTTACGTCTGTACTCCCCGTATGCCCGCAAGCGCCTTGTTTCAGTCTTTTATAGAAGCTAAAGGTGTGTTTGCCGGTGGGCTTTATAGTTTCCGGCTCAGTGACGTCACTCGCCTATGACGTTCCGTCTCTCTATTGGACTGATGACATACGTGCTTCACGACGCAATCAAGCAGAGGCGTTCCCAGAGCAGTGACGCAGCGTCTCGTTCCCAATTCCGGGAACTAAGGTTACAGACGTAACCGAGAAGTTTCTTGTAAGAAAACAACATTCAAATCTTTCAAATTAATAATCTCAGAAAGAAATACACGTTTTCTCATGTCCCTCATCCCATTCACGTTTAGTGATCCTACTCGTAAGATCTCCATCAAAAAGAGAGAGAGAGAGAAAGAAGCAGCAGAGAAAAATTAAAGAAAAATTTAAACCCACCATGAATCCTTAACTTTCCCCCTCGTTAGCTGCTCTTTTTCAACCGTTTTAATTTTTTGTCTAGCAGAGAGACAGAGAGAGCGAGAGAGAGTGTGTGTGTTTGTGTGTGTGTGTGAGAGAGAGAGAGAGAGATCTGAATAATGTTTATGTCTTTTATGTAGTAACTAAAATCAAACTCAGGTGACGAGAGAGGGGAGAGAGGAGAAAAAAAAAAAAATCTCGGTCCGCAGCAAGCACTCTCCGACAGCTTGTCCCTCCTTCCTCCTGGGTTTTCGGCTCGTAATAAGAAAGACGAAGGTGCGAGTCGCCGGCCTAAATAACCTTTACAGCTTTATTATGTATCAGTATGTATTTAATTAATATTTAATTAATGTGAAGACTGCAGTGTTTTAGTTTTCAGTTTCTGAATTGTTTTCTAGGCAAAACTTAAAGAATTGTTTATTGCATTTGTATATTTTTGTTTTATTATATTTGTCCTACTGTTTGCAGTTCTTATTTTTAATAACAAATATAAACATCCACCCCTAGATCAGGTGTATTTGTTTACCTGAAGGTTCTTAATGTTTTAAAGCTTTAAAGTTTTAGCTTGATATAACTTTATATTACCAAGTTGAGCAAAGAGTTGTTTGTGTTTAAACATTGCATAACGTTTTTTTGTTGTTGTTTGTTAGGGACAGGTGTGGTGGTGTGGGTCAGTTTAAGGGTAGAGTTAGGGTCAGGTGTGGTGGTGTGGGTCAGTTTAAGGGTAGAGCTAGGGACAGGTGTGGTGGTGTGGGTCAGTTTAAGGGTAGAGTTAGGGTCAGGTGTGGTGGTGTGGGTCAGTTTAAGGGTAGAGTTAGGGACAGGTGTGGTGGTGTGGGTCAGTTTAAGGGTAGTTAGGGTCAGGTGTGGTGGTGTGGGTCAGTTTAAGGGTAGAGTTAGGGACAGGTGTGGAGGTGTGGGTCAGTTTAAGGGTAGAGTTAGGGACAGGTGTGGTGGTGTGGGTCAGTTTAAGGGTAGAGTTAGGGACAGGTGTGGTGGTTTGGGTCAGTTTAAGGGTAGAGTTAGGGACAGGTGTGGAGGTGTGGGTCAGTTTAAGGGTAGAGTTAGGGACAGGTGTGGTGGTGTGGGTCAGTTTAAGGGTAGAGTTAGGGACAGGTGTGGTGGTGTGGGTCAGTTTAAGGGTAGAGTTAGGGACAGGTGTGGTGGTGTGGGTCAGTTTAAGGGTAGAGTTAGGGTCAGGTGTGGTGGTGTGGGTCAGTTTAAGGGCAGAGTTAGGGACAGGTGTGGTGGTGTGGGTCAGTTTAAGGGTAGAGTTAGGGTCAGGTGTGGTGGTGTGGGTCAGTTTAAGGGTGGAGTTAGGGTCAGGTGTGGTGGTGTGGGTCAGTTTAAGGGTAGAGTTAGGGTCAGGTGTGGTGGTGTGGGTCAGTTTAAGGGTAAGGTTAGGGACAGGTGTGGTGGTGTGGGTCAGTTTAAGGGTAGAGTTAGGGGCAGGTGTGGTGGTGTGGGTCAGTTTAAGGGTAGAGTTAGGGTCAGGTGTGGTGGTGTGGGTCAGTTTAAGGTTAGAGTCAGGGTCAGGTGTGGTGGTGTGGGTCAGTTTAAGGGTAAGGTTAGGGACAGGTGTGGTGGTGTGGGTCAGTTTAAGGGTAGAGTTAGGGTCAGGTGTGGTGGTGTGGGTCAGTTTAAGGGTAGAGTTAGGGACAGGTGTGGTGGTGTGGGTCAGTTTAAGGGTAAGGTTAGGGACAGGTGTGGTGGTGTGGGTCAGTTTAAGGGTAGAGTGAGGGACAGGTGTGGTGGTGTGGGCCAGTTTAAGGGTAAGGTAAGGGACAGGTGTGGTGGTGTGGGTCAGTTTAAGGGTAGAGTTAGGGTCAGGTGTGGTGGTGTGGGTCAGTTTAAGGGTAGAGTTAGGGACAGGTGTGGTGGTGTGGGTCAGTTTAAGGGTAGAGTTAGGGTCAGGTGTGGTGGTGTGGGTCAGTTTAAGGGTAAGGTTAGGGACAGGTGTGGTGATGTGGGTCAGTTTAAGGGTAGAGTTAGGGTCAGGTGTGGTGGTGTGGGTCAGTTTAAGGGTAAAGTTAGGGTCAGGTGTGGTGGTGTGGGTCAGTTTAAGGGTAGAGTTAGGGTCAGGTGTGGTGGTGTGGGTCAGTTTAAGGGTAAAGTTAGGGTCAGGTGTGGTGGTGTGGGTCAGTTTAAGGGTAGAGTTAGGGTCAGGTGTGGTGGTGAGGGTCAGTTTAAGGGTAGAGTTAGGGTCAGGTGTGATGGTGTGGGTCAGTTTAAGGGTAGAGTTAGGGACAGGTGTTGTGGTGTGGGTCAGTTTAAGGGTAGAGTTAGGGTCAGGTGTGGTGGTGTGGGTCAGTTTAAGGGTAGAGTTAGGGACAGGTGTGATGGTGTGGGTCAGTTTAAGGGTAGAGTTAGGGACAGGTGTGATGGTGTGGGTCAGTTTAAGGGTAGAGTTAGGGACAGGTGTTGTGGTGTGGGTCAGTTTAAGGGTAGAGTTAGGGTCAGGTGTGGTGGTGTGGGTCAGTTTAAGGGTAGAGTTAGGGTCAGGTGTGGTGGTGTGGGTCAGTTTAAGGGTAGAGTTAGGGTCAGGTGTGGTGGTGTGGGTCAGTTTAAGGGTAGAGTTAGGGTCAGGTGTGGTGGTGTGGGTCAGTTTAAGGGTAGAGTTAGGGTCAGGTGTGGTGGTGTGGGTCAGTTTAAGGGTAGAGTTAGGGTCAGGTGTGGTGGTGTGGGTCAGTTTAAGGGTAGAGTTAGGGTCAGGTGTGGTGGTGTGGGTCAGTTTAAGGGTAGAGTTAGGGACAGGTGTGGTGGTGTGGGTCAGTTTAAGGGTAGAGTTAGGGTCAGGTGTGGTGGTGTGGGTCAGTTTAAGGGTAGAGTTAGGGACAGGTGTGGTGGTGTGGGTCAGTTTAAGGGTAGAGTTAGGGTCAGGTGTGGTGGTGTGGGTCAGTTTAAGGGTAGAGTTAGGGACAGGTGTGGTGGTGTGGGTCAGTTTAAGGGTAGAGTTAGGGACAGGTGTGGTGGTGTGGGTCAGTTTAAGGGTAGAGTTAGGGACAGGCGTGGTGGTGTGGGTCAGTTTAAGGGTACAGTTAGGGACAGGTGTGGTGGTGTGGGTCAGTTTAAGGGTAGAGTTAGGGTCAGGTGTGGTGGTGTGGGTCAGTTTAAGGGTAGAGTTAGGGTCAGGTGTGGTGGTGTGGGTCAGTTTAAGGGTAGAGTTAGGGACAGGTGTGGTGGTGTGGGTCAGTTTAAGGGTAGAGTTAGGGACAGGTCTGGTGGTGTGGGTCAGTTTAAGGGTAGAGTTAGAGTCAGGTGTGGTGGTGTGGGTCAGTTTAAGGGTAGAGTTAGAGTCAGGTGAGGTGGTGTGGGTCAGTTTAAGGGTAGAGTTAGGGACAGGTGTGGTGGTGTGGGTCAGTTTAAGGGTAGAGTTAGAGTCAGGTGTGGTGGTGTGGGTCAGTTTAAGGGTAGAGTTAGAGTCAGGTGAGGTGGTGTGGGTCAGTTTAAGGGTAGAGTTAGGGACAGGTGTGATGGTGTGGGTCAGTTTAAGGGTAGAGTTAGGGACAGGTGTGGTGGTGTGGGTCAGTTTAAGGGTAGAGTTAGGGTCAGGTGTGGTGGTGTGGGTCAGTTTAAGGGTAGAGTTAGGGTCAGGTGTGGTGGTGTGGGTCAGTTTAAGGGTAGAGTTAGGGTCAGGTGTGGTGGTGTGGGTCAGTTTAAGGGTAAAGTTAGGGTCAGGTGTGATGGTGTGGGTCAGTTTAAGGGTAGAGTTAGGGTCAGGTGTGGTGGTGTGGGTCAGTTTAAGGGTAGAGTTAGGGGCAGCTGTGGTGGTGTGGGTCAGTTTAAGGGTAGAGTTAGGGTCAGGTGTGGTGGTGTGGGTCAGTTTAAGGGTAGAGTTAGTGTCAGGTGTGGTGGTGTGGGTCAGTTTAAGGGTAGAGTTAGGGTCAGGTGTGGTGGTGTGGGTCAGTTTAAGGGTAGAGTTAGTGTCAGGTGTGGTGGTGTGGGTCAGTTTAAGGGTAGAGTTAGAGACAGGTGTGGTGGTGTGGGTCAGTTTAAGGGTAGAGTTAGTGTCAGGTGTGGTGGTGTGGGTCAGTGTGACGAGTCTCTGGTTCTTCCTGCTACAGCTGGCCGGTGGGTGTGGCTAGGAGACTCATCAAGAGAACGATGGCCACCTGTTCTACCCTCTGTGGGTCAGTTTAAGCGTAAGGTTAGGGGTATTGCATATGGCATTTTTCTTGAATATCGCACAGCCCTGATTGTTACGCATCTGTTTATAGTTTTGTTAACTGTCTCTCTGCATGCTAGTGTTTTTATTGTAAATCCTGTGTTTTATTTTGGTGTCTCTCGGCACTGCTTGATACTCGGGCACAGGCGTTATAACTGTGTGACAAGTTAATATTTAAAAGTACAAATATTGTCCCTCAATTAATTTGAGACCCTGAAAGCATCATGCGTAACAATTATAAAGGCATTTGCTCAATTCTATTTAAAGCCCATCATTTTTATGATTTTATTAATTTATATATATTTGCCCTGTCTGTTTCTTGAACTTGTGTCTATAGCCAGCCTGCAGATGCTTGGGCTGTGGAAATGCAATGTTATTTGTCATGCCAATAAAGCGCAGTGGAGCTGATAAGAGGAGGACAGCGAGCGGCGAGAGGAGCACCGCGCTGTGAATGACGGGCAGGTGGGGAGATAGGGTTGTTAGTTTATGTAGGCAGCGGTCGGAGTTGACTTGAAAATTTTGATCACTTTAATTCAGTAAATCCAGCAAAGGCTCTCTCCCTGTCCAGTGCTTTTATCAAGGTCTTGTGTGCCTGTATTGATTTTTTATTTTCTGCCCTGGATAGAAGACAGAGAGGCCGTGAATGAGGAACTTTCCTTAGATTGCTGCTATTCTCCAGTTTATTGCATCCTGTCACTGGTAGTTTCAGCTGATGTCCAGTAAAGCAGCGCTGCTCAGGCCAGTAAAACAGATGCCTAACAATGGACGAGAGAGAGAGAGAGAGAGAGAGAGAGAGAGAGAGAGAGAGAGAGAGAGAGAGAGAGAGGGAGAGAGAGAGAGAGGGAGAGAGGGAGAGAGAGAGAGAGAGAGAGAGAGAGAGGGAGAGAGAGAGAGAGAGAGAGAGAGAGAGAGAGAGAGAGAGAGAGAGAGAGAGAGAGAGGGAGAGAGAGAGAGAGGGAGAGAGAGAGAGAGAGATCTTTCATTTCAATTCTTTCTTTTTCACTGCAAAAATGCATTTCTTACTTAGTACTTTTGTCTTGTTTGAAGTACACATATTCTTACATTAAGAAGCATTTACTAGACACGTTTTTGTCTTGTTTTGAGGGAATATAACTCAAAATTAAGAGATCTTTTGCTTAAAATTAGCAAAATAATCTACCAATTAGTGTGAGAAAAATAATCTTAATTTAAACAGAAAACAATATTATTTTGCTTACCCCGTTGGCAGATTATTTATCTTATTTTAAGCAAAAGCTCTCTTCATTTTGAGTTATAGTCCCTCAAAATAAGACAAACACTTGTGCTAGTTTAGTAAATTCTTCTTAATGTAAGAATTTTTAGATATTTGGACTTAAAACAAGACAAAAATACTGAGTAAGAAGAGCATTTTTTGCAGTGTTGATCTCAGTTTTATTTGTCATACGAATCAAAGGGGTTCTGCATTATATTACAATAATGTAAGCTGCACACTGAATACAAAAGTGAACAAATTCCCTCAAATACAGCACTAATCCTGCAGATCTGACTCGTCTACTGTTCTGCTTTACAGTTGCACTTGAGAATTGGATGTTTAAAAGCATATTTGATTGTGTTGTGTGTTTTAATGGTTTTGATTGGAAGCGTGTGATAGCAGGGAGATAGAGAGAGGGGGAGGGAGAAGAGCACAAGAGGGAGGAGAGAAAGGTTACCAACAGTCTGATAAAAGATGTCTCCAAAACACTAATTAAAATTGACTACCCCCACAAACGCAGCACAACATGTTATCTCTGGCTAATTCATTTAGAGCCACTATCTCAGTGTGAGCATTTACCTTTAATCGCTTGTGCTTTAGTGCTCAAAAATGCTCTCTGCTTTTATTTCATTTTCCACACTTTACCTCTCGTTGTCTCTTAGGGACCTCAGAATGACAATAGTTTTTGCTTCACTCTGTCTCTTCAAAAGAGGACGCCAATTGAATCAAATCGGCTAATTTTTTCATTCCTGAATCGCTCTCCACGCCATGTCTACAGGATGTTTGGAAAATGCGGCGTGACTCATATAAAGCAACATCTCTAATCATTAGCGCTAGACACGAGCTGCAGCTCCCACAGGGCGATTGGAGTGAACGTCTCGGAAAATTAAAACACTACAAAAAAGCAGCTGATATTTTCTGATATTGGGCTGTCAAAACGAGAGTTGCAAAACTCTCTTGATCCCATTTTTATGCTAAAAAGTTTTTTTCGTTCTACCGATAAAGTGTTTACGTGATGTTCTGTTCATATAAAATGCAATCAATGGATACAAACTAAATTAATTAAAATGAAAAGGTTTTAAATACACTAAACAAAATTATAAATGCAACACTTTTGTTTTTGCCACCTTTTTTCAGGAGCTAATCTCAAAGATGTTTTCTATGTACACAAAAGGGGATCCGAAAAACAGTCCGTATCTGGTGTGACCATCATTTATAATTGTGTTTAATGTTGTATGAAGCGGCTGATATAGATAAAGAGTCACTTGTGTGGTGGTGTTTTAAAATAACGAGGCAAAGTCCTCAACATGTTTTATATACATCAAATGTAACTATATGTCCCTGTTACACTTAATTTTCCTGGTTAAAGGGGCAATATGTAAGATTTTTGCAGTAAAATATCCACTAGGCCAGTGTTATATATTTTGTTTAGTTGAGTACCTACAACATCCCAAATGTTTCCAACTATTTGTACATCGTGAGAAAATTGTGATTTTACCCAATGAACCGGGACGTGTGAGGGCGTGGCCAGTCAATAGCATCATGTGTGCGCTACCTTCAGTCTCTGTTTTTACTCGTGCTGATGTAGTTTCGCTCAAACTACATTAATGTTATGTAGCTACACACAATGAAATATTAGAATACATCAGTATGTGTTGTTTACTTGCTTTTTCATTAGTCTTCCCGTTAACAACATCATTATCTTCATTCAGGCCGATCTGTGAACATGCACGAAAACAAGACGCAATTACCGCGCAAACCAATCATATCCAATCATATCGCTTGCCTCTTTTCACATGACTTTTCCCCATTCATTTCAATTACCCCGCACAAAACTTGTCCCCCAAGGAGGTAAGGGAAGCAGCGTCTCTTCAGAAAAACTGGATGAGAAAATAAGCGATATTACAAAAATAAAACAAAGCAAATATTACAAAATCTGACGATTACAATTGTTTGCCACTCGTTTTTATCAAGTAATACTGTCCAACAGCGTCACCCGCAGGTTACAAAACATGACAGCATTTAGGCCTAATATTGATTTCTCACGGACAGAAGCAGGAATAGATTCTAGTTTCACTGGCATCCCAAAAAGACCCAACGGTGTAGCTGTCATAACATGCATGGAATTGTTTAGTAAAAAAAATAAAAATAAAAATGTGATATCTTTAAGTTATATAAAATATTGTTTACACTCAATGGGACTCCTTTATGAAACACGAGCAGAATGATTTTGTCTGTAAATCGTTGGTAAAGCTGTTCTGATGTAAATTGAACGCTGGGTTCTGATGGGCGTGTCACTGGAGACTTGGAAGGAAACGCCCACGGCTAGGATTGGAGAAGATTTGCATATTTAATGAGCTTCAGCTCCGCTGTCAGTTCACATGAGGGAGGGATTGTTTTGAAAGTAGCAGCCAGAATGATTCTCTCAAAATGTCTTTATCAAACAAACACAATGATTTATCTCTCATCCACCCGCAATTTATGTATTTTTATTACTTGGCCCCCCGTAATGGATATAAGCGCGAACCACTCACACATACTAAAGTCACTCTTCAAGTCAAGAGAGTGAACAACGCAGATCAAGAAAGGAATATTATTTCACTATTTAAGATTCACCGCCTGCCAACGTGATTACATTTTGTTATCCCGTCTGGAAAACACACAGGGCGTTGGGCTTTGTGAGTCCTGGCCCATACATGTGCAAGTCTGATCACGAATCGCAATGAACACCAAATAAAGGATTCTTCAGCCTGTGACAGCATGCTAAGTTATGTTCTGTTAGACACAGACACATAATCAAAACGATCTGCAACATTGCAATACTATCACATATAAAAACATGTTTTACTCACATAAGTGTTGCACAATTCCTGTCGGATCTAGTATAGAAGGCACAGCTTTGTGTTTTAATCTCAATTCACGAGTTCACACTTACATCAAATTAAATAGAGTAAGATTATGCGTATTTGGCGTGCTGTCCGGGGGAGGGCTCCGGGCTCGGATTTTTTGCCCGAACCCAGAGAATCCCCCCCCCCCCCCGTGGTAAGGATGGTCTAAAGACTGCTCTGTATTAGGTTGGTTTAGTGGAAGTCTGATAAGAGTTTTATTGAATCACAGTGAGGAGATGGGGTGGTGGAGGGATGCTAAGAAACTGTCTACTGAAGGAAGGTAAGGCAGCTGTATATATGCGCTCCACCTGATTATGATGATTGATTAGTTAAGTATGCTCCGCTCGTGTTGGATTAGGTTTAATTTGTCTGGATGTACTCCACCTGGCTTGATTAGGTTAAGTTATCAGACATGCTCCTTTGTTTAATTATCTGTTCGTGCTCCTCTCGAAATTAGTTAATAAAACGTCACTATGTCAGCAAATCCAGTGTACACCTGTGTCTCATTTACATGCAATTATCCTGCTATCTTCGGCGTGTTTATTGCTCGTTTAGCTGCACGAGTCATGGGCGGGGCTACATAAACAGATGGGCAGGGCTACATAAGCAGGTGGGTGGGGCTACAGAGGCAGGTGGGCGGGGCTACGGAAGCATGCGTACACAATTATCTGTAGAGGCGGCGTTTCCTCTTCTAATATGTCATTGATTTTAAGAGCCTCGTTTTATGGGCCTGGTGTCTTTAAAAGTTTTTCTTTGACTTACAATGAAGTTTTCATCTCTGAAACTTACAGGATATTCTTATATTATCATGACCTTTTATATATCAAAGACTCAAGGGAAAATTTATTTCTCAATTCATCACCTCTTTAATATTTATTGCTAGCAATATGGCCAATTAGTCTCTTTAGCATTTATGACATATACTGAGGGCAAATAAATGAGCGTGCACGTGCTCCCTATTTACGAATTTTTGAAATTCCTTAACATACACAAGTTTAACTACACATCCGTTGGTATACGACGCATTTGTGAATCTGGAGGAGAGTTTTTGTAAAAAAAACATTTTATGCACAAATTACTCTAAATTTGCTCATATATTCACGAAAGTTTCTTGAATGAGACCATAGGCGTCGATTATGGGGGGGGGGGGGGGGACGACACACGTACCCACCAGATTTCGTCATGAGTCATTTTGTACCCACCACTTTTGTTGTTGTTGTTGAAAACCTTTTTTTTTGTTGAAGAAAGAAAGAAAGAAAGAAAGAAAGAAAGAAAGAAAGAAAGAAAGAAAGAAAAATGTGCGACAGTTGCCGCTGAATTTTTTTCATTATCGTGAGGCGCGGCGCTCCTCCAAACAAGTTCACGGAATGGAAACCCACGACAGAAAGCAAATCGTGTTTTCTTTATTTTACAATTGCACAATGCAAGTAAACACTTTGCAATTTTGAACAATGTATTTCTCTTATTATCGGTATGACCAAAATTACAGATTTTATTTGTTTCCTCTGCTCGTTCACGTGGCCGCCTCGCGTTTGCACATATTCGAGCGCTGCAAACATCGCAGTCAGTTCATTATCAAAATAAAAAAGTCAACCTAATATATAAGAAGTTACACAGCTCAGTTTAAATAGTCAGTAGTAGCCAACATTTAGTGCCATTCAGCGTGAGCACTGCACCACTGTGGTGTTTCCAAGTAGAGACCTGCGCGGGATGGATTTTATGTTATACCTTCTCTAAAAGCTCCACTGTGTGATATTCCCCCATCTAGCGGTGAAAAGGTATATGACAATCCAGTGAATATTAGTTTCTGTTCCTCTCTATTCCGATTTCGTTTTAACTCCTACGGTGGCCTATTTAGTCCAAGATTAACATGGCTTCCAGTTCGACCTCGTTCATGACTGCCATCGAGTGTTAAAACGCGAAAAGCGAAGCTTGAATTTATGGGTATGTCCCTCTTTGGCTACTGTACTTTCAAGATGGAGGAGCAACATGGCGGCCAGCATTCAAACCCCTCACCCGTATGTTTTTTCATTGGCATATTATAAACTTACGAGAATACTTTATTACTTGAAAGAAGTAAATATACATTAATGAGCACATACATTTTTGAAAGAAATAAGTGTTTTTAGCTAAGAATAAACTAAAAAAGTTACACAGTGTAGCTTTAACCTTCTCCCGCTCCCGCCCGCAACGTTCATGTTTTGTCCCGCTCCCACCCGCATAAAAGTATAAATAGTTTTTCTCTGTACGTCCATGACACTATTTCAAGTAATTTAATGTAAAAGCAAGCGTGTGCATGCGTGGGTTGGCGTGGCAGAATACGGGCAAAGGGTGCTCCCTTCATAATTCCGAAAAAGATATCTCAGTTTATTGCGATCTCACAAAGCTCTGTTATCAATAAAAATGACTGCACAATGAATCTTCCAAAATGTCAACACTTTCTTTGCTATAATCAGACGATTTGTCAGCATACAGAATTAAGCACTGCGGCAAAAACTCCTTTGAGTGGATACTATCTTAAATACATCTGTTTGCGCCATAACGTTCCAGAAATAAACACATATTGGTTACATTGCACAATGCAGCAAAAACGTGTTATACTCTGCGTGCGTGCGTTGTTATTTGTGGACACCAAACTTTGGAGATGTTTAGTAGCTACCGGAAAAGCAGGGAATCATGTTCAATGAATGTCTTATTCCTGCTTTTAACATTTATTTCACACTGGTTTTAGTTTTCTTTTTTATAAATCATTACTCTGAATTTTACAATTAAATGAAAAGATATATGGATTTTTGTTTACATTTTTATTAATTTACATTAGTAAGCTACAGAAAATCGTCTTTCAAAACATGACCCGCGCGAAAGAGAGAAAAAAATGAATCCATCATTGTACCCAGCACTTCTGAAAATGCACTTCTGAATGCGTCTCTGTCCCCAGCACATTTCAAACCAAACTGACGCCCAAGAATTAGACCCATTGACCAATCGTTGTGTTGTTAGTTAAATAGCTCTATATTTAAAAGTCAAAACAGTATAAACTAATAGAGAGATTACTGTAAGCATTCATCATAGAGATCCTTCTTCAGGTTCAACATTGAAATCTTCCATGAAATTTTAATAGTTTGCAAACATACACTCACCTAAAGGATTATTAGGAACACCCGTTGGGTGAGAATGGGCCGACTGATTCAAGCTGATAGAAGAGCAACTTTGACTGAAATAACCACTCGTTACAACCGAGGTATGCAGCAAAGCATTTGTGAAGCCACAACACACACAACCTTGAGGCGGATGGGCTACGACAGCAGAAGACCCCACCGGGTACCACTCATCTCCACTACAAATAGGACAAAGAGGCGACAATTTGCACAAGCTCACCAAAATCGGACAGTTGAAGACTGGAGAAATGTTGCCTGGTCTGATGAGTCTCGATTTCTGTTGAGACATTCAGATGGTAGAGTCAGAATTTGGCGTAAACAGAATGAGAACATGGACCCATCATGCCTTGTTCCCACTGTGCAGGCTGGTGGTGGTGGTGGTGTAATGGTGTGGGGGATGTTTTCTTGGCACACTTTAGGCCCCTTAGTGCCAATTGGGCATCGTTTAAATGCCACGGCCGACCTGAGCATTGTTTCTGACCATGTCCATCCCTTTATGACCACCATGTCCCCATCCTCTGATGGCTACTCCAGCAGGATAATGCACCATGTCACAAAGCTCCAATCATTTCATATTGGCTTCTTGAACATGCCAATGAGATGACTGAACTAAAATGGCCGCCACAGTCCCCAGATCTCAACCCAATAGAGCATCTTTGGGATGTGGTGGAACGGGAGCTTCGTGCCCTGGATGTGCATCCCACAAATCTCCATCAACTGCAAGATGCTCTCCTATCAATATGGGCCAACATTTCTAAAGAATGCTTTCAGCAGCTTGTTGATCAATGCCACGGAGAATTAAGGCAGTTCTGAAGGAGAAAGGGGATCAAACACAGTATTTGTGTGTGTTCCTAATAATCCTTTAGGGGAGTGTATTTTGAACTGTTATATGTGTGCCATTTTCTAATATCTGGATGAAATTATTTGTACATTTTTAGCACTGGAATGGATTTTTTTCACTAGTAATAAAAAAATTATTTGTTTATCACTTGGAACACATTCGTATTCGCCTGAACAAGAGCTTCTGTGGGTCAGAGACACATTCACTTCCTGTCGTCTGCCTGACACCCGTGATCTCGCTTTACAGAGACGTTCTTCTGAAGCTTAACCCATTTATAACATCCTCACCTCCAAACAACAGTTTTATTCAAAAATATGAAATGTCTTTATGTTATGAAGGAGTTACACTAAACTACACCAGTCAAAATCAAGCCTTTCTCTGAAGTATTTCAACCACAATTAGACGCCAATTACACAACTAATCAAATAACTCTTTCTTTGAATCAGTCACTATCAGGGTACTTTCTTTTAGGTGCACTTCTACGTTTGAAGAATTTAATTAACATGATGTGCTCTGACATGAGTAAAAGATTCCAGACATATTAGTCTTCTTGAAAAGCGTTTGAACATCTATATGCATTCATTTAGCAGACACTTTTATCCAAAGCAACTTCAGCGTTCTGTTGTACAAAAGCTAGAGCAGAAGTGAAAGCAGAAGTAGAAAAAGAGAGACTTTTTAAAAGTTGTTACAGGAAGTGCCTTTGTTATGGCTGTGGATTCCTCCCTGTCTGTCTTTGACTTTTTCATAAAAGTGATTGTCTCAACAGATCAGGCATCACAAGATGGGCCCTACAGGGTCATTGGATACTCTAAAATTCTACATCAGCCAATATATAATGTAATGATAAAAATTAAACTTTTATATATTTTAGATTCATCGCACACCAACTGAAATATTTCAGGTCTTTTATTGTTTTAATACTGATGATTTTGGCATACAGCTCATGAAAACCCAAAATTCCTGTCTCAAAAAATTAGCATATCATGAAAAGGTTCTCTAAACGAGCTATTAACCTAATCATCTGAATCAACTAATTAACTCTAAACACCTGCAAAATATTCCTGAGGCTTATAAAACTCCCAGGGCCATATTTTAACGTTCTGAAACCATAGACTGTAAAAAAAAAATATGGACGTAGTGTCCGTGACGTCACCCATAGGATTCCTATAAGCCTTTCTGAAGCTTAAAGTAGGGGCGAGCTGGGCGTCGCCATCTTGTGAGCGAGTCATCACGAGTCACTCCCGGATAACAGAAAATGGGCAAAAAGGCAGGATGTGCGCGGAGCTGAGGTGACGCAATGACTACAGACGGCGGATAAATGGCTATCCACTTGTAACCACGCCCTTAATTATGCAGAACTTTAAGGCTTTATATAACGTAAACGAATGAGTTATAAAAAAATTCACCCCCCTCACAGTCGTCATGAAGACCAAAATGAGCCGTATAGGCAAAAACCACAATTTGTACCAGGCTGTAAACATGTTTTTTTCTGCTGTAAAGTTGAGAATTTTAACATGGGGCTTAATGAGGTTCTGCTCCTTCTGGAGCCGCTCTAGTGGCCAGTGGAGGAACTGCAGTTTACATTACTACAGTATCGGCCTCAAGAGAGATCGCGGGAGGTTGCCGCTTGTCTGAAACGCAAGTGTCAAAGTGCGAAGCGCAAGTAACTTTGTGGGCGGGTCTCGGCGATGTTGCTATTTTCCCGGCGGGATAAATGTCTCTTGCGCCCGGCGCAAATCTAAAATGGGTTGGTCTGAAGTAGCTTCATTATTCATAGGTGTGGTTTGGGCGTAACGTGAATAAACCAATCAGAGCGGCATCCAACATTCCCTTTAAAAGCAGGTGCGCAAGTTCCCTTATGGATTGCTATTATTATGGCGTATTTACCAGGTGCACGCCAGGAGCGGTTCACAGCCGAGGAGACTGATGTTCTTGTAAGAGCAGTGAAAGACAGAGAAGTTGTCTTGTATGGGGATGGGAGAAACCCACCCAAAATAGTGTCGGTTAAACAGGCGTGGGAGGAAATAGCCACAATTGTTTTATTAGCTGGCATCCCCAGGACGTCGCACCAGTGCCGCAAGCGCTACAATGACATCAGAAGACGGGGAAAGTCCAAGCTTGCCTCGGGCACGCCGTGTAACGGGAGGTGGATCTGCCTCTACTCTGGACCTCTGGGGCTCTGACACTTGCGTTACTCTGGGGCTAGAGGTGAAGCATTGATTGACTGATAGACAACTACTGTGTAAGTGTTTGTAACTTTTCTCATTTTTGATTGTTTGTTCATTTGTTGTTGGATAAGTGTGTCTGTGTGGTGCAGTGGTGTGTATTAGTAGTTTTGGTGTATTCTGGTGGTGTGTGTGGGAGTTAGCATTTGTTGAGTTAGCATTTGTTTGGTCTTTGCCACGTTGGGAGTCAGTTTGTTGGGGGCGTGGCCAGCGAGGTATTAAAAGCCTCGTGTGTTTGTTAGCAGCTGGCTAGAGGTGAAGCATTGATTGACTGATAGACAACTACTGTGTAAGTGTTTGTAACTTTTCTCATTTTTGATTGTTTGTTCATTTGTTGTTGGATAAGTGTGTCTGTGTGGTGCAGTGGTGTGTATTAGTAGTTTTGGTGTATTCTGGTGGTGTGTGTGGGAGTTAGCATTTGTTGAGTTAGCATTTGTTTGGTCTTTGCCACGTTGGGAGTCAGTTTGTTGGGGGCGTTCCCAGCTGCTTTCAATAACGATACTCAAGTGAGTATAAATAGCGTGATAGTCCGCGGCAGTGTGAAGCCCTCCTTGTGTGAAGACCGACGAGTGTAAAGACTTCAACTCTTCCCTGTGCAACTCCTCTCGAGCAAGGACCTCGACAAGCCACTTGAGTATCATCTTCCTTTCATTATTTGTGTTCGGCTCTTTTCTAATTCTGATCTGGCCTTTTCTCTGATCTGTATTCACCATGTGCTTTCAAATCTCAACTATAACTACTAGCACTCGTAATTCACGCTCTGTACGCACGAGACGCCGCAATCCTAATAGTTTGCGCTATATCCTAACATCCTCTGCTACTTTACTCTCTATTCCAATTGGTCTCTGGAATTGTCAGTCTGCTGTAAACAAAGCAGACTTCATTTCATCTATTGGGACTCATTCTCAGCTCAGCCTCATGGCCCTAACTGAGACCTGGATCAAACCAGAGGACACTGCCACTCCTGCAGCCCTTTCAACCAATTTAACTTTTTCACACACTCCTCGGCCTATTGGGAGGGGTGGGGGTACTTATCTCAAATGATTGGAAATTTGATCCATTACCATCTCTACCGGCCAGTTCATTTGAATCGCACTCAATCACTGTTACCCACCCTGTTAAAATCCATGTGGTAGTGGTCTATCGTCCTCCAGGTCTCCTCGGTAACTTTGTGGAGGAGTTGGATGTGTTACTTTCTAACTTCCCTGAGGATGGCACTCCACTGATTCTGCTTGGTGACTTCAACATCCATCTTGATAAACACCTAGCTGCAGACTTCAGCACTCTACTGACTTCATTTGACCTTAAGTTAGTATCTACTACGGCTACTCACAGATCAGGTAACCAATTAGACCTTGTATACACACGCAACTGCTCCACGGACAACACTTTAGTTACTCCATTACACACCTCAGACCACTTTCTCATCACTCTTAACCTCATACTGACTCCTGATACAACACGCACTCCTACACAGATTACCTTTCGGCGTAATCCACGCTCCCTCTCTCCCTCTCGCCTATCCACTATGGTATCATCTTCACTCCCTCCACCTGCTCAGTTCTCAGCACTGGACACTAACAGTGCTACCAACACTCTTTGCTCCACTCTAACATCCTCCTTAGACAGTTTTTGCCCCCTCTCATCCAGACCAGCCCGCCCCACCCCATCTGCCCCCTGGCTGTCTGATGTTCTCCGTGAACATCGCTCTGGACTCAGGGCGGCAGAGAGGAAATGGCGGAAATCTAAAAACTATATTGACCTTACCTTGTATCAGTCGCTTCTCTCTTCTTTCTCTACAAATGTCTCCACTGCTAAAACAACATACTACCACAACAAAATCAACAAATGCTCTGACTCTCGCAAACTCTTTAAAACATTCTCCTCTCTCCTTTGTCCTCCTCCTCCCCCTCCTTCATCAACTCTTACAGCTGATGACTTTGCATCATTTTTTACAAACAAAACATCCCTCATCAGCAAACAGTTCTCCTCATCACAAACTGACAAGCACATCTCAACAACTAACACGAGCACGCTTCCATCCTTCTCTCCGCTCTCGGAGGCAGATATTTCTAAACTCATCCTTTCCAATCACCCTACTACCTGTCCACTTGATCCTATTCCCACTCACCTCCTTCAGGCCATTTCTTCTTCAATCACTCCTGCACTCACTCACATTGTCAACACTTCTCTTCATACGGGAACCTTTCCCACAGCATTTAAGCAGGCTCGGGTAACCCCACTGCTTAAGAAACCCTCTCTGAATCCAGCACTTTTAGAAAACTACCGACCGGAATCCCTTCTGCCTTTCATTGCAAAGACCCTTGAGCGAGTTGTGTTCAATCAACTCTCTATGTTTCTTGAAAGGGACAACCTCCTAGACAACAACCAATCCGGCTTCAAAAGCGGCCATTCGACTGAGACTGCCTTGCTCTCGGTAACTGAGGCACTGAGACTGGCAAAAGCAGCTTCCAAATCCTCAGTGCTCATTCTGCTGGATCTGTCTGCTGCTTTTGACACAGTTAACCACCAGATCCTCCTGTCAACACTTAAGACGATGGGTATCTCAGGAACTGCCCTCCAGTGGTTCTGGTCTTACCTCTCTGGTAGGTCCTACAGGGTGTCATGGAGAGGTGTAGTGTCTAAGTCACATCATCTAGCTACTGGGGTTCCCCAGGGCTCAGTCCTTGGACCACTTCTCTTCTCCATCTACATGTCATCATTAGGTTCCGTCATTCAGAAACATGGCTTTTCCTATCACTGCTATGCTGATGACACTCAACTCTACTTCTCATTTCAACCAGATGATCCTACAGTCAGTGTTCGTATCGCTGCCTGTCTGACAGACATTTCTGACTGGATGAAAGAGCATCATCTTAAACTCAATCTTGCAAAGACAGAATTACTTGTTTTCTCAACCAACCCAGCACTTCATCAAAATTTCTCCATTCAGCTTGGTTCATCGACCATAACTCCATCAAGGACAGCCAGGAACCTTGGAGTTGTGATTGATGACCAGTTAAACTTCACTGACCACATTACTGCAACAGCCCGGTCCTGCAGATTTGCTTTATACAACATTAGAAAGATTAGACCCTTCCTATCAGAACAGGCTGCACAACTCCTGGTTCAAGCTCTTGTTCTCTCCAGACTGGATTATTGTAATGCTCTTCTGGCTGGGCTTCCAGCATGCACTATCAAACCCTTGCAGCTGATCCAGAATGCAGCGGCGAGAGTGGTCTTTAATGAGCCGAAGAGAACGCATGTTACGCCTCTCTTCATCAAACTGCACTGGTTGCCAATGGCTGCTCGCATCAAATTCAAGGCTCTAGTTCTCGCCTACAAAACAACCACTGGTTCTGCACCATTATACCTAAACTCAATTGTTCAGACTTACACACCCTCCAGAAGCTTGCGTTCTGCGAATGAGCGGCGCCTCGTGGTTCCTTCCCAAAGAGGCATGAAATCGTTCTCACGGACATTTTCCTGGACCGTTCCCACCTGGTGGAATGACCTGCCGATCTCAATTCGTGCTGCCGAGTCTGTAGCCATTTTTAAAAAACATCTTAAGACACATCTTTTCCAATTGCACTTTTCCTATTGCACTTGACCAATACAGAATAGCACTTACTGATCATATCTACGTCTCTCATCCGGATTTGTGCCTTCAGGCGGGTATGTTACATAGTTATCATAGCTACCAAAATCCAGTGTTCTGTATTTTGCGTACGTGAGTTTTTGCTGTCGATGACTATTGCTGCGTGTTTAGCTAGAATGCCATACAAAACCAACCCATTGGGCCACTGAATCCGCATTAACGACAACAGTTGGGGCATCAGCCTTAGTCCTAATGGGTTGTTATCTTAGCTATCCAAATCCAGTGTTCTGTATTTTCCGTACGTGAGTATTTGTTGTAGCTGGTTATAAAAAAAAACAAAACAAAAAAAAAAAAAACACAGTTGTGTACTGTGCTAATTAATTGAGATTTCTTACAGCTCTTACAGGTTGTTGGCTTTGTTTGTTTCGTTGCTTCTATTGCTCTACCCTTTTTTGTAAGTCGCTTTGGATAAAAGCGTCTGCTAAATGATTAAATGTAAATGTAAATGTAAATGTGGACCTGACGCCAGCAGAGGACATGTAACGGATTCACAGAGGCAGGATTCAATTGCAAGTAACTCAGTTTATTGACAGAATAGTGTCACAGAAGTCAAAACTCAGAACACTGAAGAAGTCCGGATAAGACGGAGCAGTGAGAGAGGCTCTGTTTGGCGACACGGGCAGGCTGTGAGCAGCTGTGACTCGGGAGGTCGGTACAGGTATTCCGGGAAGGGATCCAGCGTTTCACGGAAGGGGGAAACGACAACCAACACGGAGACACAAGGGGAAACATCCAACAACGCTCTGACAAAGACAAGAGAGAAACAGAGAGACTAAATAGTGTGAAGGTGATGAGTTGCAGCTGGTGCAGGTGATCAGCCACAGGTGCGTGATGAGCCAATCCCAGGCTCCGCCCTCACCTACATTCAACACGCACCCAAGAGTGAGACAGGGAATCCATGAACCGTGACAGTACCCCTCCCCCTAGGAGCGTCCCCTGACGCTCCCAGCCGACCTTACCTGTTGATTGTAATCATCAATAAGGGAGTGATCCAGAATGTCCCTAGCAGGAACCCAACTTCTCTCCTCCGGACCGTAACCTTCCCAGTCCACCAAGTACTGGAAACCGCGTCCCCTCCGTCTAGAATCCAGAATGCGATTAACCGAATAAGTTGGTTCCCCATCTACGAGTCGCGGCGGTGGGGGAACCGGGACTGGCGGATTAAGGTGGGAGTGAAAAACAGGTTTGATTTTGGATACATGGAAGGCGGGATGAATCCTCCTGTACGCCGGAGGGAGTTTGAGGCGGACTGTCACCGGACTAATGATCTTGGTGACAGTGAACGGGCCGATAAATTTGGGAGCAAGTTTATTAGATACGGAGCGGAGAGGAATGTTCTTGGTAGAAAGCCACACTTTTTGACCGACGACGTAAACGGGAGGCTTAGACCGGTGGCGATCGGCTTTAGCCTTGGTGCGCGCTCCCACCTGGAGCAGAGTCTCACGGGCTCTGGTCCATGTGCGATGACACCTCTGGATAAAGGCGTGAACAGAGGGGACCGCGACCTCGGAATCCAGACTAGGAAAAATAGGTGGCTGGTAACCTACACTACACTCAAATGGCGAAAGGCCCGTAGATGACACTGGTAACGAGTTATGAGCGTACTCAACCATAGAGAGTTGCTGGCTCCAGGATGAAGGATTCTTGGATACCAAACATCGCAACACTCTTTCCAGATCCTGATTGGCTCTCTCGGTCTGACCGTTGCTTTGGGGGTGATAACCCGAAGACAGACTAACCGTGGCTCCTAGTAATTTACAAAACTCCTGCCAAAATTTGGACACAAATTGGGAACCTCTGTCGGAGACCACGTCCATCGGGAGGCCATGTAACCGAAAGACGTGGTCTACTACAGATACCGCTGTCTCCTTGGCTGAGGGTAATTTGGGCAAGGGAATGAAATGTGCTGCCTTCGAGAATCGGTCCACGACGGTCAAAACGACCGTCTTGCCCTGGGAGGGCGGGAGGGCGGTAACAAAATCTAGAGCGATGTGGGACCAGGGTCTCGAAGGAACAGACAACGGCTGAAGTAACCCATGGGGAGGTTGGTTAGATGTCTTACCAACCGCACAGACCGAGCAAGCCAAAACAAAACTGCGAATGTCGCGAGCCATAAGTGGCCACCAAAATCGTTGCTTTATTAAACTGCAAGTGCGGTTTACCCCTGGATGACAAGCAATGTTGGAGCAGTGACCCCATTTGAGGACCTCGGATCTTAACCCCTCCGGAACGAACAAACAACTCGGTGGGCCGCCGGGCGGGGGCGTTACCCCTTCTAAGGCCACTTTGACCTTCGATTCGATCTCCCATGTGAGTGTAGAGATAACTATCTTCTCTGGCAAAATACACTCGGGAGTAACCGGGCGTTCGGAAGCATCAAAAATACGAGATAAAGAGTCGGGTTTGATGTTTTTAGACCCGGGGCGGTACGAGAGAACAAAGTCAAAACGTCCGAAAAAAAGTGCCCACCGAGCCTGCCTGGAGTTGAGTCTTTTAGCAGATCTAATATATTCAAGGTTCTTATGATCCGTCCATACAATAAAAGGTACCCCCGACCCTTCAAGCCAATGACGCCACTCCTCCAACGCTAACTTGACGGCCAACAACTCTCTGTTACCAATGTCATAATTGCGTTCGGCAGGGGAAAGACGATGGGAGAAAAACGCGCACGGGTGCATCTTGTCATCTGAGGGAGAGCGCTGTGAAAGAACCGCTCCTACCCCCACCTCTGACGCGTCGACCTCTACCACGAACTGACGTGTGGAATCAGGGGCGACTAAGATGGGAGCCGAAACAAAGCGGCTTTTGAGTTTGGCGAATACAGCCTCGGCTGTATCGGACCACCTGAACGTCGTTCGGGGAGAGGTCAAGGCAGTCAGAGGTGCGGCTAGTTGGCTGAAATTGCGAATAAAACGCCGATAGAAATTGGCGAACCCCAGAAACCTCTGTAGGGCCTTACGGGAATCTGGACTTGGCCAATCCATCACAGCCTTAACCTTGTCGGGATCCATGCGCATTCCCTCCGATGACACGATGTACCCTAAAAAAGGAACAGACTGTGCATGAAAAGCGCATTTCTCCGCCTTGACAAAAAGCCCATTCTCTAGCAACCTCTGAAGCACTCGTCTGACGTGTCGAACATGTTCCTGGAGAGACGAAGAAAAAATCAAAATGTCATCCAGGTAGACATATATGAATTGGTCGACCATGTCTCTCAACACATCATTGACGAGTGCCTGGAAAACCGCTGGGGAGTTGGAAAGGCCGAAAGGCATGACCAAATATTCAAAATGCCCCCTGGGGGTGTTAAATGCGGTTTTCCATTCATCCCCCTCCCTGATGCGAACCAAATGATAAGCGTTACGTAAGTCCAACTTCGTGAAGACGGATGCTCCCTGTAACCTCTCGAAAGCTGAAGACATGAAGACATCAACGGCAAAGGATAGGTATTCTTTACCGTGATGTTATTCAGCCCTCGGTAATCAATGCAAGGTCGCAGAGAACCATCCTTCTTCCCCACGAAGAAGAACCCCGCCCCCGCTGGAGAAGAGGAAGGGCGGATGAATTTGGAGGCTAGAGAATCAGAAATATATTTCTCCATGGCCTCCCTCTCTGGAATAGAAAGAGAGTATAGTTTGCCCTTAGGCGGAGACTTACCTGGGAGTAAATCTATAGCACAGTCATAGGGACGATGCGGAGGAAGAGAAGCAGCTCGGGACTTACTGAACACTTCCTTCAGGTCGAGGTACTCCGGAGGCACGTTAGACAGATTCACCGTCTCACTCTGAAAAACAGAACGAGAAACAGACGAACAAGCAGACACCAAACAAGACTCATAACATGTATCACTCCACGCAGACACAGAGTTTTGTCCCCAGTCAACCCTTGGATTGTGTAACTCCAGCCAAGGGTGACCGAGGACAACGGGAGCCAAAGGGGAGTCCAGGATGAAAAATGAAATGCGTTCAGTGTGGTTGCCGGAAGTGATCAGTGTAAGTGGTTCAGTGGTGAATGAAATGTCAGGGAGAACTTGTCCGTTGAGTGCGTTGACAGAAATGGTGTTTTTGAGTGCAATGATGGGTATGTTGAGTTTATGAGCGAGGGCAGAGTCAATGAAGTTACCTTCCGCTCCCGAGTCGAGGAGGGCGAGGCTGGAATAATCCTGAGCTGCCCACAGCAATCTCACCGGGAGGAGAGTGGAGGATGAGGTCTTTTCCACGGAGATCCCGCCCGACAGTAGCCTTCCTCTTACCGCCGGGCGTGGTCTTTTACCGGGCAGGAGTCTAGCAGGTGTCCGTTCCCGCCGCAGTACAGGCAAAGACCACGGGATCTCCGTCTTGCCTTCTCCTCCCGGGAGACCCGAGCTCGACCCACCTGCATGGGCTCCGGGTCGAAGGTGTAGCTGACCGCATCCGTAGCGCTGGCCTGAGGGCATTCGACACTCCCATGCTGAGGCTCCATCCTGGACCTCAGCCGACTCAGACGAGCGTCCACCCTCAACGCAAGGTCAATGAGACCGTCAATCCTCTCCGGAAGGTCGATGGTGAATATCTCCTTCTGGATGCGGTCAGCCAGCCCATGCAGGAACATGTCCCACTGTGCCTCCTCGTTCCACTTGCACTCGGCGGCCAGGGTGCGGAACTCGATGGAATAGTCCGAGACCGAGCGGTTACCTTGACGGAGCTCTGCGAGTTGACGTGCCGCTTCTCTTCCGGTCACCGCTCGGTCAAACACCCTTCTCATCTCTGCCGCCAGCGTCTGGAACGAGGAGCAGCAAGGATGTTGATTCTCCCACACCGCCGTTCCCCAAAGTGCGGCTCGTCCGGAGAGCAGGGTGAGGATGAATGCCACCTTGGATCTTTCTGTGTTGAAAGTCTGCGGTTGAAGAGCGAAAAACAAGGAACACTTGGTAAGGAAGGCTCTGCAATAATTGCTCTCACCGGCATAACTCTCAGGGGTAGGCAGACGTGGTTCCGGTTGCCGCGATGTAGATGGTGTGTGGGGAATCGGCGGTGGGTCGGGCACAGTGGGACCGACGAGTTGTTGCATCTGTTGGGTCAGCTCGGCCACCCGTGCCACCAAGGTGTGTACTGCCTGCCCTGTGGCAGTTAAGTTCGCCTCCTGCTGGTCCAGTCTCTCGTTGCTGCTGGTTAGTAGGGCGTTGATACTTGCTGAATCCATGGTTGGTCAGAGCGTTCTGTAACGGATTCACAGAGGCAGGATTCAATTGCAAGTAACTCAGTTTATTGACAGAATAGTGTCACAGAAGTCAAAACTCAGAACACTGAAGAAGTCCGGATAAGACGGAGCAGTGAGAGAGGCTCTGTTTGGCGACACGGGCAGGCTGTGAGCAGCTGTGACTCGGGAGGTCGGTACAGGTATTCCGGGAAGGGATCCAGCGTTTCACGGAAGGGGGAAACGACAACCAACACGGAGACACAAGGGGAAACATCCAACAACGCTCTGACAAAGACAAGAGAGAAACAGAGAGACTAAATAGTGTGAAGGTGATGAGTTGCAGCTGGTGCAGGTGATCAGCCACAGGTGCGTGATGAGCCAATCCCAGGCTCCGCCCTCACCTACATTCAACACGCACCCAAGAGTGAGACAGGGAATCCATGAACCGTGACAGGACATCGCTGCGTCCACCCTCACCGCTGAAAGCTAGATTTATGCCTATTTTTTCACATCTCTTCTTGGCACACCACAATGATTTCCGTCATCTCATGTGTTGATATTTTTTTAGTGTAACAATTTATGATTTGCAAAAATAACTGTTGCATCGGTGTAGATTACATGAGCAAAGTGTATGCGCGTTGTGCACGCTATACATTATGGTCAAGCATGCGCCCTTAAAACAGCATAATGAACAACGCACAACACGCCACTGACTTTAGACTGGGTTTTTCTGGTCAGTGGCGCAATTGTTTAATGAAACAGCAAAATAGCACCAGGGATTGTTTACGCCGGAACACGCCTCCTTTTTTGCGCTGAACCACCCAGGGAGCGCAAGTTCATTCACTAGTTTAGCGACGTGCTTCTGCGGAGGGAAAAGCACGCTTTGTGCGGGTGCAAAATAGGAATGACACAGGCATGAGCAGGAAATGGGCTACAGGTGTCGCATTCCCCAGGTCAAGACACTTTTGGGCTACAGAGAAGCAGCACTGGACTGTTGCTCAGTGGTCCAAAGTACTTTATTCGGATGAAAGCAAATTTTGCATGTCATTGGGAAATCAAGGTGCCAGAGTCTGTAGGAAGACTGGGGAGAAGGAAATGCCCAAATGCCTGAAGTCCAGTGTCAAGTCCCCACAGTCAGTGATGGTCTGGGGTGCCATGTCAGCTGCTGGTGTTGGTCCGCTGTGTTTTATCAAGGGCAGGGTCAATGCAGCTCGCTATCAGGAGATTTAGGAGAACTTCATGCTTCCATCTGCTGAAAAGCTTTATGGAGATGAAGATTTGGTTTTTCAGCACGACCTGGCACCTGCTTACAGTGCCAAAACCACTGGTAAATGGTTTACTGACCATGGTATTACTGTGCTCAACTGGCCTGCCAACAATTGGCCTGTGCATCCCACAAATCTCCATCAACTGCAAGATGCTCTCCTATCAATATGGGCCGACATTTCTAAAGAATTTTCAGCAGCTTGTTGATCAATGCCACGGAGAATTAAGGCAGTTCTGAAGGCAAAAGGGGGTCAAACACAGTATTAGTGTGTGTTCCTAATAATCCTTTAGGGGAGTGTATATATAATATGATGTGTGTCATGATCCTTTAAATATGTAAGTATTATATATATATAAAATACTTACATATTTAAAGGATCATAACACACACAGTTTGCACCAGTCTCATGTTAATCTGGTGTCTGTAGAGTAGTGTTGATCCTTCATATCTCACAAGAGTTATGAAAAATATATCATATTTATAAAAGACAGACACACTTAACCGATTCTTTCTGAAAATAGCAGAGTCCATGGAGGCAAGCAGTGGGCGGAGCTAAAGACACACACACACACACACACACACACACACACACACACACACACACACACACACACACACACACACACACAATGTCGTGTTTCCATGTTCAATGGGGACTTTCCATAGGCGTAATGCGTTTCATACTGTACAAACTGTACATCCTATCCCCCTACACTGCCCCTGCCCCTAAACCTACCCATCACACACACACACACACACACACACACACACACACACACACACACACACACACACACACACACACACACACACACACACACACACACACACACACACGTCCAGCCTGTCTTTTGAAACTCTGTCCATGTTTATCATGAGAATCAACTCTTCAACAGTGTGAATAATGCAGAATGCAGGAAATAGCATTAGACCTCTCACCCCTTAAAATGCCACTGCTCTAGTTAAGAGCTTCAGTGTAGTTAGTTATTGTACTTACAGTTAGTAACATTGCTACATTTTAAGATAAGGCAGTTTGTTCGTAGCAAAACCATTTAACCAGGTACACTGGGAAGCCCTTAGTTAACCAGTGTGTGTGTGCATGCAAATTCATCTCACCTTATTTTTTTTGGATCTTCATGTTCCATGTTCATGTTTAGTTATTGAAGTGGTTAATATAACAGTGGGAGTCTTAATCTTAAGCAATTACTCTTTAAATAGCAGCTTGTTTATTTGAGGCCAACACGAGAGCCTAGTAATTCAAAAGTATCCTGTAAGCCAGTGACATGAGTTAAAGAAGGCTCCAGCAAACAAACTCTATTTATAGCAACGGGCTAGCATGCTTGTTTGCAATTAAAGCTTTATTCCCCCTTGCTAATGCTGTTTTGTGGGTTATATAAATCTAGTTTTTTTGTTGTTATTCTTCTTCAATACCTCAGCAGTGAGTTTCCTATCCCCTTTACTTTCTTCACTGCACAAAACAAAAAAAAACTAAACAAAAAATGGCCAGAGACACGAGCTGAGATGCTGGGATTATCAAGTTGAAACAACAGGCAGCGCTGCCTCGCAGTGATAGGAGAAGCTGTGTGGCTTTACAATCGTACCCAATAATGTTAAATATTTCGAGATCAGGGTAGTATCAAGCACTGAATCTTGAGGCATCTCACAGATTGTCTAATGTGACCCAGACACTAAGAAACCTTGATGGTTCAGCCTATGAGGTAAAGCCTGGAGCATACTCTGCAAGAACAAAGAAAATTGTTTGTTTTCTCGAGGTGGCAAAAACAAGACCAAAGTTCGTTCTGGCCAGTGCCATACTTCACGAGAAAAGCAGGTGCTGATCATCTGCGTTTCTCTGCATTAACTATGCACACTTTAAATGTCTGACCAATCACACAATAGTTCTCGGATACCCGCAAGAAAAAAAGTTGGGCTGCGAGAACATAATTACGTCAGTTTGTTCTCGCAGCCCTGGGAGCGAGAACTTTTTTCTCTGTTCTTGCGGAGTATGTTGTAGCCTTAAGATTCAAAGCACCTAGTTCAGAAAGGGTGAACAGTCTTTTTTGTAAATTTGTCAATTAAACCAAGCTCACACTTTTTGTACGCTCTTGAATTTGTCAAATTGTCAATATTATTGGATGAACCTTGCACATAATCCCACAAATTTAGAAACCACCATTGAAACCATATATCTCTGGATCAGTTCATCATACAGCTTCATATCCACCCATGATGATGTGTTTTTCTGAGCATGTTATCTTGATTTGAATTAGATTATCTTAATTTACTCTTGCCACTCCTTCCCCAAACCTTGACACACTAGTGCCGAAATCTGGGTAAAGGTTATGACTGCCATGCAGTCCCCACCATAAAAAACCCTTGCAAGCTGGTAAAGTGATTCAGCGGTCTCCATCAGACGCAATATCAGGCGCTCTTGGAGTAGGCTAGAGTAGGAGCGCTTTCACCTCCTTGTCTGAAGCACATGATGAAGTTATTCTGGAGTTTGGTTGGTCAGGAGGCCCAGGCCTCAGATGCAGACTCCACCAATGAAGACTAGTCCACGGGACGGGCCAGATTTCCAGTGTGCCAGATTGGCTAATGCGTCTCTCCCCACTGCAGTAGCGGCTCCTGACCGTGAATTTAAGTAAGGCACATTCTGGGTCTTAGCACTGGTTTATGATAAACATTCTGTAAGCTCTAAATACTTTGGCAGAGGTTGCGTTATTCAGCCTGAGGGTGGTGCTCCAATGTTGATTGACAGGCTTTAAGTAAAGACGACACACATAGAACACACTTTCTTAGAATTGCCTTAATGTATTATTTATTGCTTCCCTCTGCTGTTTTAAAATATTAAACGTTTTGGAGGAATTTCAGTGAGGAAAAGAAAGCCATGTCTAAACATAAAACAAAAACAACAGAACTATCTAAAAGCTATTCACACAAGGATGCTTAAACTAAACGATTTATACTTTCATTAATGGGATATGCTACTCCACATAAGAAGAACATGTTACTTACTGAAGAATGTTACTGACCTGACGCAGACTAATATAAAAAATAGCTTAAGCGGATTAATGTTGTCTAGGTCTGGAGAGAGGTGAATGGAAGGTAATATGAAAATAAGTGGGGCAGCCTGAAATCTGCCCCAATGACTCTGAAATAGAGTGCAATGCAATTCCACTTTTCACCACAGATTTACATTGGAAAATTGTGGGGTGCTGTAGAGCTGGACAGGGCTCCGAGCTGCCAGCTGCCCTGCTTGGTACCATAATACATCCCTGCCGCACCTCTTACAGACCATCAGCATTTCTTCCAATCAGTGAGGCTAGGGGAGAACTGCTGGCCTTTTTTAATGTCATTGAACCAGTTTGGATCATCTGGTGGCTTGTCTAGAGGCCAGTGAGCCTCTTTCCCCTGTCTTTCTCTCCACTCATATCCCTTCTTCTTTATCGTCCCCTGCTATCTCATCCTGGCCCTTTCCCCAGGACTTGCAGCAACATCCCTCCTCAACCACACCATCAATCAAGCCAGGTAGGACCAAATACCTCTAATATTAAGGAGAGTACATATCAAACTTTGGTGGATTCAGGCTGTAACAAAACCTCGACTCATCAAAGCCTGATGCAAAACAGGACATCAGAGATGAGACGCATGGTTAAGCTGCACAACCCCAACATTTAAAGATGGACGACTCGATAAGGTTTTGGATGAAGTTTTGCAAGGTGAACGCTGTCATCGTTCAAAGCATATCCAATGTTGTTTTAGTTTACACTGGATTTGACAAAGGGATACTGGCATATCCCCTTATCACCTTTGATTAAAGAAAAGAAACAACCTTCACTAAAAAAACTTTCAGATTGCACTAATTCATTACGCTTCTGTTCAGGCTTTTCAGGAAGCCAGCCACCTTTCAGCTTCTCATGGACAAGATCCTCCGTCCACGCTCCGCATATGCCATTGGCCATCTGGCATCTAGGACATCTGTAGATTGTCTTGAAATAATTGAGAGGGGCTGGGTTAACGACAAACCTGTTGAAGTATGCAATCAGGTGAGTGGAGTTATGGTACCTGGGCTTCTACTTGGGTCATAGGCAGGTGCACCCCCAAATTGATAAAACTGCAGTGATTGCGACCTGTCCAAGACCTTTTGCCAAAAGGAGGTGAGATAGTTCCTGGGGCTGGCCGGATATTATAGAATGTTTGTAAACTAGTTGTCCAGTCCAGTTTGCAGAGAATGTGGTGGTGTCATGTTTTCCCCTTTTTGTGTGTTTTGTGTTCAATGACTCTTATTTTGATATCTGTTGTCTTAATGTTTCTGGTTTTATGTTCCTGTGGTCTAGTTCCTCATTGCATTTGTTTCCTTAGTTATCCTTGTTAGTCACATAGGAACTTATATTATTACGCTTGTTCCTTGTTAGCCTCTTGTGTATATATACCCCTGTGTTTCAGTCTATGTTTGTTGGTTGTTGTCTTTAAATCCCTTTGTAAAGCTGTTGTGTTTACTGTCCCCCATTGGATTGTTACCGTCTTCCTCTTTGAATTTATCTTTGATTTTTTGTTGTTGATTATTGTCATCTGCTTTCCCCTTTTGGATTATCTTTGTTTATGTGTTGGTCTAATAAATTATGGCTGCAAATATTTCCTGAAAAAAACAAAACAGGTTGTGAGTCCCAAAAATGCACAGGTGTGGTTTAATTATTATTGTTTTGCTTTGTTAAATTTGTGTTTGGCTATGGACCTTAATAAAGTTCCCTTTCTGTCAGTCACTTTTGACGTTGTGTTGAAATACCAACACTAGGGGGTTGCTCAGAAGAGCCCCAATCACCTCTGACATATTCAGAAAAGGCCAATAGAATTGGTCTAGAGTCTGGTCACATCTAGGTATAAAGATGTGGAGGGCCAGTTTAACTCGTTTAAGTTCATAAGACATTTATGTTCTTCTGAGCTGAATGCAGCATCTTTATATTTCAAAGAATTAATGAAACACGCCTAGATTTTGGATCAGCAGACTTTCACATGGTCCTCAGATCCTGGCCTGGCTATGTGCCTAAGGTTCCCACTACCCCTTATAGGGATCAAGTGGTAACTTTGTAAGTGATCCCTCCTATACCCTAGTTACACCCAACACTTTTACGAGATTTCATAATCTACCTACAGATGATCTTAGACAACTGGTTTTGAATGCCATTGTAAGAAGGTTCATATGAGGACTTTCCCTGCACTCATCAAATTATGGTATTGCAACACATGAAGTAACGTGATGTGAAGGCCAAGTATGGTAACTAGGGGTGTAACGGTTCACAAAATTCACGGTTCGGTTCGATACGATACACTGGTGTCACGGTTCGGTTCGATACGGTTCGGTATGTTTTAGATACAGCAAAAAGAAAAAATTGGCAGATAAATTACCTTTTTAAATTATTTTTTTAATAAAACTTTTTTTTTTTTACATTGAACAATGACGGAGTTATACTTAACCCATCTTCTATGTAGTTACAGGAATAAGACATTAGCTCTTTACATTAGCTCTCTCCACACTTTTTTCACACACTACTGCTTCTGTCATCCCCCAAATCCTCACTTGTGTGACTCTCAAAAAAGACGGAAAAAATACGCACCGCATAGACTACGCACTGCAGACGGAGTTAGTGTGAAAATGGGCGTAAGGTCTCTCATCCGCGGCTATAATGGACCACTCGCCGCGGTGATGTCTTTTGCCATTTGAATAAGTTGGAAATGTCTGTCTTAATGCTGCGGGGATAGTTTGTGGCTGTTTCTCCTTTTTATCGTCTTGTCGGCGTAAATGAGTTGACATGACATTAATTATTCCCGCTGCTGTACCATCATGTAGCAAATGTTTTTTTATCCATCACTCTTGCCAACACCATCATAGCTTACAAAGAATCCAAAGTTCACCCAAACACCAGACCTGTTGGTTATTGGAGGATCTTCTATTTTTGGTTTGTTAAACGCAATAGCCATTTTGCCACGAGCATTCAGCGCATAGCCTACTGAGTAAGCGAGCACCTGACTGAGCAGCCTAAAACATATTTAATGTGGGTTTTTTTTCACTTCGGCGGTGTCAGGGGCATTGTTATGTCGTTTTGGTTATTGTTGAATGCATGTTATTATATTTCACACACTTTTTTATTTTTCCAAATCTAATTAATTAGTCCGAGAACCGTTCGGTACATAATGCGTACCGCGTACCGAACCGAAAGCCTCGTACCGAACGGTTCAATACGAATACGCATATCGTTACACCCCTAATGGTAACCCATACTCAGAATTTGTTCTCTGCAGTTAACCCGTCCAAGTTAGTGCGCACAAATTAGGAGCAGTGAATAGTGAACACGCACACACATACTGTAAAAGCAGAGCAGTGGGCATTTGGAAGTGAAAGCGATTCAGGTGCCTTGCTCAAGGGCAACTCAATCATGGGTCATCATATTTAGGGTGGAAGAGCACTGTTCATTCACTCCCCCAACTACATTTCCCTGTCGGTTTTGAGAATCTAACAATTCTGACTCTGACCATTAGGCCACGACTCCCCAAAAAGCTATGCACAATTTAGATATAAGCAATAATGCAATATGCGATAATGGCCTATTCACTCACGTCAGTCACTGAATTTGCTTCTGTTTCAGAATGTGGGTGTAGTGCTTGCATGTTGGCGCCTTTCCCATCTCTGAGGTGAAAATGTGCAAATAAAGTTTCCCATGATTGGTGAAGCTTGGACCACCTTTTCTCCATTATTAAGCACATATGGGGTAGTTGAGTTTGGCGGAGTAATTCAATACCAGACAAATTGGTTATGCCCCTTCTCAGGTGAGCCCATGCATTTAGGTTAAGGGTTATATTTGTGTTATTCCCTAATGGCAGTCCATTATGTGTATTAATCTGCTGTTTGGTTTCCCTTAGAGGATGAACCCAGTGTCCTTTGAAAGGAGCTATGTTCCAATTACTGTGATAGGTAGTCTCTTCCCTGGTAGGTGGAGCACCTACACAGAGACTTGTCCCTATTTCGCAAGTTCAAACTTACTTATAAGTCAGATAGAATCAATGGTATGAATATTTGGCATGCTGTCCGAGGAGAGGGCTCCGAGCTCTGTATTTGAACCGAACCCAGAGTACTTCAACCGTATCTCTGGTTAAGGAAAGTAACCAGGTGAGTGTGAAGAAGATGGGGTGGTGAAGAATGCTGCAAAACTTGTCAAGGAACATAGGTGAAGAGACTGGATATTTTTATAATCTTTCACTTGTGCTGATTGGTAGACATGTTGATTACTGATTGCTTGCCGCTAGTTGAAAGGACATGATTAGTTGGATCATTTGAACGTGCTCCTTTCGAACTTTGTTAAGGAAACATCACGTAGTACTTGCCTTTAGCTCAGTCCATTGGATGTGTTTTCCACATACCAAACTCCCAAGATGTGGTGTACTTAGTGTTCCTTTCTCAATTCTTTTCGGCTGTTTACAGCTGAAGTGACCCTTTTCCATTGTAATGGTGAGTTTTCTAAAATGAAGAGAGACTTGAGGTCACGCTTTCTGGGTGCTGGAAAGACAAAGTGCACTTGTTACTTGGCACACTAGTCTTGCCAGCAGCTGCACTCCTATAGAGCTCGTTACGCAGCTCAGTAGATGTTGCATTAACTATAGGGAACCCTTGTGTCTGCATTTCAACACAACATTGAAAGTCCAGACAGAAAGGGAACATCTTGGTTATTGTTGTAACTCTCTTGCCAAAACTCTGAACTGTTGCATTCCTCAGCACAAACCTGAATGATACCCGTTTTCCACCAAGGCAGTGCTGGATTTCCAGACCCACAGCACCAGCTCTGAACCAAGCAAAGTGTTTCTAAAATAGCACCAAATCATTACTGGTCTAGAAGTAGGAACCGCTTGCATCAGGGGCTGGGGATGGACATACCGTGACCATCAAGACTGACACAAACTTGAGGTCTGCCATTTTTGAAATAGCAGCTAATTGAGCTAACAGCTGCAATTTTACCCACCAATTCCATTGGCTTTTTCTAAATTCAACAGAGGTCATTGGGGATCTCAAGACCGACCCCTAGTGTCTGTTTTTCTGTACAATGTCTCTTTCGGGAAAAAAAGCATTAAAATTAAAAATTTACATTTAACAAAAGAATGGTGAAAAAAGGTTCCTGACCCCTGCCCTACTCAACACACTAGTTGGTCTAATCGACAATACATTTGAGCTGTATAGAAGTTTTTGAACAAATTGTAGCCGAAAAGCTACCAGATCTACAACTCCCTTGCCTTTAGAATGTGTTTCTCTTCCAGTTGTAATTTATCTTGAAACAAATGAATCATCCTAACCTCTATTTGTTTCCAGGACCCCAACAGGAGGCTCTAAACAAATAATCCATGTCAGACTGAAGAGGCTACCAGATTTTTTATAATCAATGCTCTCCCCCTATAGGACATTTGATGTAATAACCATTTCCACCTTCCTAATCTAAATCTACACTTTTAATAATGGTTTCCCAGTTTTTCTTGTTTAACAATTTACACTGCAAAAAATAAATGCTCTTCTTATTTAGTATTTTATTTCTTGTTTTCAGTCCAAATATCTAAATATTCTTAAATCAAGATGCATTCACTAGATCAGTAAAATTACATAAGATATTTGTGCTTGTTTTCTGGGGAAAGAAATATCAAAATGAAGAGAGTTTTTGCTTAGAACAGGCGAAATGATCTGCCAATGGGCTGAGAAAAATAATCTTATTTCTGTTTGGGACGGAAACAAGAAACAAGATTTCAGTCAGAAATAAGATTATTTTTCTCACCCCATTGGCAGATCATTTTGCCTGTTTTAAGCAAAAACTCACTTCATTTAGATTTTATTTTCAGCAAAACAAGAAAAAATATCTCATGTGGTTTTACTGATCTAGTAAATGCATCTTGATTTAAGAATTGTGAGTTATTTAGACTGGAAACAAGACAACATTATTGAGTAACAAGAGCATTTTTTTTTGCCGTGTATGCTGAACTTTTAGCACAGTTTACTTTGAGATCTACTTTGCTGATGGCATTTTCCCATAACCAGTAACAACATTATTGATGGCCTTATAGGTGGAGCCATCTATGTCAGTATAGCCACGTTCAGTATCACCAATTTTTCTCAGAATACAGTGGCATGACCCAGTAATGAGCCATAATAATCTGTGACATGTGCTACTATTGTAAATTGTTCCTTCAACTCTGATCTGGACATGCCACTGGATGAGGCCCTTTAGCGGCATGGACTGATGACACCAGGACGTAAGATGTGGTGACGATATTGTCTAAACCACTACTGGAAAGCACATAATGGTTAATGTTTAGTTGTGTTCATGTGTTATCTATCAAATTATCAAAAAAACTTTTCAAACCTTTCTGAAGTATAACCGTACTTATGTCAGTAACTATAGCACATGTAATGATTTTATTGTGGTTAGAGATTTGTCCTTTTTTGTTTTACTTGGGCAGCATAAATCGGGAAATCTGTCACAAATGTTGTAATAACATGTTTCGAAACAGGAACAAAGCTCAGAGAGAGCGAGAAAGATGCAAAAGTGCTGGGCTAGTGTTGTCATGTCAATAGCATCCCCAGCCTAATGCCAAATCAAACATCTGATTATTTCCTGTCTGTAATACATTTATGAATAGAATAGTGTCCTCTTCGTCACAGCAGGGATTACAATAAAACAAAGTATGACAAAAATAATAATGGCTAAATTTTGTTTTAGAATGGGATCCCTGGAGTGGAATTATACTAAGAGCTGTAATTTCTCACGAAAAAGTCACTTTTTATATTAGATGTTTTTATCACACAAAACAATTACAGTTGTTTGTTTTTTGCTCTTTTCTTCTTCACTCAGATGCCACCTCTCACACAGGTCCACTAAAACATCTTCATAAAAGCCAGAAAAGAGAAGTGGACAACAGTATTTTCAAATAACGATACAGATTGTGAATGGGCACAGTTGTACATATTGATTATACTGCTCATGAGCATACATAAAGTATTCAAACATGGTCCTCTCTGTATCCACGTAAACCTCGTTTGTGATTATTTAAAACGTGCTTGTACTATATTGAAAATTAATACAAATGTCTTAAATGTTTTTAGTAATTAAATGGCATTGAAATGAAAAAAGAGATTAAAAAAAACTAAGAACAGTGACAAATGATTTATTATGTTAATATGCTATATGCTTCTATGAATTTTAGTAACCATCCATAAATGCAGTATTCCTGCGGCTCATACATGGGTTCAGTTCACAGGGAGTGTATCATCTGTGTGCCTTCAATGTAGTGCCGCTTGGGATTAAAGCATCTGCCAAATGCACAAATGTACACACAATCTGTTAATTGTAAGGTGTAATTGGTGTCCCTCAGTAGCAGCGTTGGGTATTGTTTGAGTTTTAGCGATTCTGATTATGCTAATCTATTCAGACTCTTATCGATTCCCATCAGGTACAGAGCTTCTTTGGCCAAACAGAGGGCATATAGGAATAGGCTTATATATCTGTTTTAAATTAGGCCAAAAAAGTCTGTTATCAGTTTAGAGAAAAAAATAATAATAAAGCAAATAATGTTTTTTTTAGTAGCTTATACAATGCAAGTGATCATAGACATACATACACATATAGTGGAAAAACAAAACAACTAAATATAAATATAGTGATGTATGCAGGTACATTTGGTCAGTTTAAGCAATGGAATATTTTAGTGATATAGATGTATACAAGGGTAATTTGAGATGCTCATAGTAATAGTAATACATTTATACTTGAGGTAGTATTCATACCAAAAAAATAATAACTGTAGTAACAGTAATGGTGGTAGTAGTGATAGCTAATAGTATCTGTAGTAGTGACAGTAATACTTGTAATAGTAGTAGTGATAGCTAGTAGTGATTTCATTGGCTATAATACACATGACAATAATAACAGATGTAATGTTAGCATTAGTAATTAAAAGTACTATGGTCTAGGTCTGGGAGCCGCTCTAGCACTGCCAGTGAGCCCCGCCAACAGTCACCAGTTTTTTAATACGCTTGCACATAAGTTCTTATTTAGCAATCTTCAGAGCCCATCACTCCACCTCTTCAGTCCTACCGGAGTCCCTCGGCCTCCCGGCTCGGCCATGGTGGAAAGTCGGCCTAGCCATGCCAGGAACTCCCAGCCCTCTGCTCCACTGAGTTAAAATTAACTACTCATGGGTAATCTAGACTTAGACACATCGTCTAGACAGAAATTTTTTCTTGAGGGTGTCCGAGAAATATTGTGTGATTGGTCATACATTTAAAGTGGGCGTGGTTAAAGCGGAGAAACGCAGATGATTGGCACCTGCTTTTAGTGAAGTATGGAATGCACTGGCCAGAACGAACTTTGTTCTAAAACCCTTAAAAATTGTCATGAGGGGATACAATAATGTGATACAAATCAGTTTTAAACTATTTTAAACTTGATACCTGGCTCACTGAGTGGAAGCGAGACCTTGATTAGCTTGTTTAGTGTTGTTTAATTAGGGTTGACGCTCAGCTCTGTCAGAAAGTGGGTTGAGGGCCAGAGTTAACCACCCCTGGCCTATACAAGGCACAATATGTACAATTTTGCAGCTATAACAATGCCGTATACACTACATTGCCAAAAGTGATGTGCCGCCTCTACACACACCTGAGCTCCCCATTGTTAACCCGTGGGGTTTAATCTGGAGTCGGCCCACCCTCTCTAACAGCTCCAGCTCTTCTGGGAAGGCTTTCCTCAAGGTTTAGGAGTGTGTTTATGAGGATTTTTGCCCATTCTTCTAGAAGCTCATTTGTGAGGTCAGGCACTGATGTTGGACGAGAAGGCCTGGCTCTCAGTCTCCGCTCTAATTCATCCCAAAGCTGTTCTATCGGGTTGAGCTCAGGACTCTGTGCAGGCCAGTCCAGTTCCTCCACACCAAACTCCTCATCCATGTCTTTATGGAGCGACGCTTTGTGCACTGGAGCGCAGTCATGCTGGGACAGGAAGGGGCCGTCCACAAACTGAGCCCACAAAGATGGGAGCATTAAGAGTTCCTTTCACTGGAACTAAGAGGCCAATCCCAACGCCTGAAAAACAAGCCCACCCCATAAACCCCCAGCATGCGCTGACCCCGCTCTGGGATTTAATGTGGCCTAACACTTCTTGGCTGAAATGCTGTTGTCCCCAATCGCTTATAACCACTCACAGTTGAGCGTGTGATTACTGAGCTCCTGAGAGCGACCAATTCTTTCAGAAATGTTTGTAGAAGAGTCTGCATGCCAAGTGCTTGATGTATACACCTGTGGCCACGAAAAATTAGAAAACCTGAATTCAATGATTTGGAGGAGTGTCCCAATATAATTTCCAAAATAAATCATAGACTTATTATGGTCTGTTACATACATTTAATTGGCTGCTGCACTCGTCTAACGATACTGCGTCGCGCGGACACTAGCAGAACACACTATAGGTGTCGCACCTGCCATGAAAAAGTAATCCAGTATCCAGGGGCCTCACTTATAAATGTTGCTGCTCTCTATGCAATAATTCATTTCTTCCTGCATTTATTAGTGCGTAGAGTAATAAGGAGGGCGGGGTTTACCTCAGACATAGCAGTCGAGCTCAGAGTGGGCGAGAATGACGCGTTGAGGCCACAGTGACCCCTTGTGGTGTGGCTGAATACAATAATTATAGCCTACTGATGTTGATACTGTCTGTGATGAAAGACTTGGATATGTTTATGGCCAAAATCTTATATCACGGGCTAAGTCATATCACCCTCACTGTAGCTGTGTTGTAAAATGTCCTGGGCTAATAGACATGAACAGCATCTTCAGCAGATCTGATAACAGGGACTCTGAAATGGAAGCGCTTGATATTTCTCATGGAAAGGAAGCAGCGCACATATAGGCTACAGTAAAGTCCTACAACCACATTATTCATTTATTTGAGCTTTTTTACATTTCTTTGTATATTTATTTATGTATTTATTTATTTATTTTTAATTTTGGCAGCTTTGACATTTCGTATTTTTGGGGATTATTACAGCTCAGAAAAGCTGTACTTACATGTTTATGACTTTTAGTAGTGTTTTTTATAAATATCAAAGGGTTTCCTGTAAAATGACACCAACATGTTGAACCTAGACCACTGTGTGTGTGTATGGGAGGCTTTTCAATTTGGGTCTGCCAATTCCAGGCGGAAATGGCACCAGAGAAATTTAGTGTAAATACATTACTTTGTCCTAAACAAATGCCAAAGTGATGCATATCTCCAGAAAGGAGAGACTCTAAGCTTTCAATTGATACCACATTTGACCACATAGCTCCTCCACAAACATTTAAAATTGAAAGTAGAGACATGACGATGCCATTCTGGGCCCTGGACAGAGTCCGTGGATTTTAAGTGGTTAGATTCCAATGCATGAATTAAAAGGAAACCAGTTCTTCAGTTCGTTATTTTACCCAAATGAAGTCATACAGGGTTTGGAAAATAATGACCGACTTGCATGTGAACCAATGAAGAAAATCATAGCAAGAAGAGAATGATGTGCGAGAGAGACGTGTGCAGGCCCGGATTGGCTAATCGGGAGCACCGGGAAAATTCCCGGTGGGCCGGTCTGTTTTTGAGGCCGCGAGGGCCGTTGTTGTCATGGCACTTGGTTGAACTATGGATGCTGTCCCCAGGATGCCTGCACTCACAGCAGCCCCACTTTTTTATTTTACCGCGGTCCAACTCTTTTTATTTATTATTTTACCGAAGTCCCAGTCTTTTTTACTTAATATTTTCTCACAGAGTGCAGCCTGCAGGTTAATGATGACGTGATTATAATTTGACTCCCTGGCCCCGCCCCCGATACAGCGCCTTGAAAGTTGCTCAAAATAAAAAAGTCAGATAAAAATGGGTGATACGAAGCGCAAAGGCGGCGCTGAAAAGGCCAGAATAAAAAAAATAAGAAGGCTCTGGAAACTGACGCAGCCAAATTTTCTAAGCTGTGCACAATGTTACATTGTGTCAAAAAAACAATTGATGACGACGAGGCCGGTAAGTAATTATCCCGTTAAGGTAGTTAGGAGCAGTGCAAGATGCGACCGCGCAAAACAATGCTGTCTGCAAACCACGTTCATGTATCAAACTTTTTCTTAGCTCTTCAGCAGCAGCCGCCTCTAGTCCGTTTTGCTACTAATAGTGAAGAGCAACGCCCAGTAACGTTACCAAGCTCCAGTCATGAGCCCAACACACCAGAATGGGCAGGTATGTCATTCATAAGTAATAGGAAGAGCCCTGCTCAATGAAAAATGCCCTGAGATAATAATGATACCTGATGATTCAGGTTCATTAATGAAACTGAGTGACTTGATTTAAAAGCTTTGTAAAAAGGGGGTATTTGGTGAGAAATAAATGTAACAAATTTCATTTAGTGTCAGAAAGCGAGCGAGGACCCAGTTGTGAAGAGATTAGCTCTTACTGTGAAACACAGGTAAACTGCTATTGTACCATAGTGTGTGAATAAGCAAACATTATCACTGAATTTTTTTTTTCTGATTTAGTATCTTACTTGTTTCCAGTTTAAATATCTAAATATTCTTAATTCAAGATACATTTACTAGACAAGTGAAATGACATAAGAAATTGACTTGTTTTCTGAATTAGAAAAAAATAATATTTTCTTCATTTCAATTTTTGGATATTTAGGAATACTAATTCTTAAAAAAAAAGAGAGAGATTCTGAAACTGTCCTGTTATTTACTGTTCTAATAAATCTTCACTGTGAAACAAAACTTAAGCTACTGTTTTTGCACTGTATTGAAAATTATATTTTTCAAAAATACAAAGAATTATAAGGCTGTAGAGAATAGTGTACCTTATGCAGACTTATATTCTGAGGTTGGAATCACATTATTTTAATATAGTCTGTCGTGAACTAAAGTGGGCCGGTCTAAGGCATGAAACTCCAGGGCTGAAAATGAGTCTCAATCCGGCCCTGGACGTGTGTTTGTTAAGAGATAAACAGACCTTATGTGTGTGAGTGTTATGTCAGAGTGATGGAACACGGACACTCGAAGCTCTCATCTGACCCTCTAAAGCACACTTATGTCGGCCCACAAACCATCGATCTGTAACCCGCACAGACATTTATCACCAGGATCCCTGAGGTTCATCCGTGGTGTCTTTGAATTTGAAAGCATTACACCACGCTCTTATGTACTGGCACTTATATGTGTTTATGAGTGACTGTATCTCATAACAACATGAATACAGGTCACGTGTCCTCAGATATAACCATCCTGATGATCATTACTTCCTCTTCCCTTAGCAGAGCTTTCCATTAGTTCTTATCACCTGCTTCATACAGTAATAATAATGGAATAGGTTTGTTCAATTAACATTATACAACATGAATTCATGCATAATTAATTAACATTCTCTTCAGACATCCATAAAGATTTTTATGGTAAACATTCTTTGGGGAAAAGACACAGCGAGATGTGCAATGTAAAACATTTATGCATTTGGCTAGGGGTGTGAATCTTTTGGCAGACAGCAAATCGATTCGAGTCACAATTTGATTAAATTCCATTCAATTTAAATTAATGATTCATAGTGTCCCTATTATGCTTTTTGGGATATTACCTTCCATGCAGCGTGGAATAGAGCTGTTTGGGAATGTGAAAGGTCTCCACCTGACAAAATGTAAAATGCATGCCTTTAATGCAATATAAGTCACTTTGTTAATGCAAAGTTTCAAAGGCAAATAAATTAGGTTATTTTCTCTTAAAAGAATGCAGTGATTTTGAACAGCCTGAAATTAGTTGTCAGGAATTGCAGTGCACTGCAAAAAATGCTCTTCATACTTAGTAATTGTGTCTTGTTTCTAATCTAAATATCTAACAATTCTTAAATCAAGATGCATTTACTAAATAAGTAAAACAACATAAGATATTTTTTCTTGTTTTCTTAAAAATAAAATCTAAATGTGATTTAGTGTGATTCAATAAAATGAGTTCCTTTTATCGAGGGAACTCGCACTTCGTCGTCGAGTGACGACACTCTGGGAACGCCCCCAGCATTACGCGACTGAATCATGAATGAAATCTACCCAACTCTGATTGGTGCTGTGTCATGATGTAGTAGATGACGGCATAACCGGAAGATATAAAGTGACGCTGACACACACACACACACACTAGCTTTTTGCTCTTTAGTGAAGAGCTCTGTGTTTGAATTGTTTGTCTATTTGGTGCTGTTTGTCCAAAAATAATATTTTGTGAAGCCGACAGGTTCGCGAGCCCGTGGTTCTGTCCTGCGTCTGTTGAGGCAGCGCGTCGGCGTAGATCAGTGGGCTCGCGAATGAACTAGTCAGCAGGTCTTGGGACTGCTGAGGCACCATCTCAGTCCTCGCTGACAGTTCAGATGTTGTCCTTCTTTGCGTTGAAGCCCGCCTTGCGGCTTCTTTCACCGGGGTAGAGAACCCGATGCTTGAGCCATCTAATTCTGAGGATTCAGACGTGCACAGCATCGAGGCGGGTGACGTTAAGTACCAAACACGCCGCTTCATTCATAAAATAAGGGCGCTCGGGCAGTTCTTGAAGGGGCTGCCTGTATAGTGACCCGGTGTTCTACGTCCCCCTACAGAACCCCACATTGCGGCTTCTTCCCCCACGTGGAGAACCAGATGCTTGAGTAGCTTGATTCCACAGACGTGCTCAGCATCGAGGGAATGAAGTGATAATGGACTTTGAGAAGTTGTTATCAGCCTATATATCATCCAAATTGTGTTTACTTGTCTATATATTCATCTAAAAGGGATTCTCCATGGCTGCCCTAAGCCATTGCGAGCCCTGTCGAGTTAGATGAAGCCCTCTCTCCCGGAGAGTGATCAAGGTCCTCTCCTCCGTGGAGTTTTTTGGAAGTCGATGCTGCGATCCGCCGTCTACAACACTCGGACCACATCAATTTCCAGTGAATGCAGCCTGCTTCAGCCGCCTCTAGAAAGACCTGCTGCTGGGCAGCAAATGCGTTCCCACACCAAAAATCCTCCCAGATTAAGCTCTGCCAGGTGGCCGCTTCAGGGGGTCGGGCAGGAGGCTCGGTGGGTACCAGAGTCCAGCCTTTAGAGGCTGGCTCCCCAAGGAGGAAGGTCCATAACAAACAAATAACTGTACTGTTCTCCTCAACAGGGCAGCTATGTGGACATAAGTTTCTAGGCACAAACACTGCACAAGCAGATAAGATGTCCTGGTCCGACGTCACCAGAGGTGGAGGACAAAGGCTTGCAGCACAAAGGTTCGAGGAGCCTTAGGAACATAGCCGGGCCGAGGGTACAAGAAGGCCTTGACCATACCGGGCGCAAATTCCAGACACGAGGGTGTCACCGAGTGAGCTTGTCAATCTTCTATACTCTTAGGGAGAAAAGCGTCTTTAGAACAACAAACTTCTCGGAAACTTCCTCGAGCGGCTCAAAGGGAGCCTCAGAAAGACCTTGAAGGACCAAGAGATCCCAGGTTGGCACCCTGGTGCGTACTAAAGGCCTCAGCCTCCAACCAGAGGGAGCCGCCCCAAGAAACACCACCCAAAGGAGTGTGGTAAGCACCTGAGGCCGCCACGTACACCTTTAATGTGGGGGGAGCTAGCCCAGCGGAGAATCTCCCCTGCAGAAACTCCAGCACCGCGCTCGCATGGCAGTTAACTGGATCCCACATGTGATCTCTGCACCATAAGGTGAAGAGCCTCCACTTCATTGTGTGCAGTTTCCTCGTGGAAGGAGCTCTAAAGTGTAGACCTCAGTTGAGAGACCAGAATTTATGAGCTGGTCCCCCTCAGAGGCCAAGCCCATGGTTTCCACAACTCCTGGCGAGAGAGAATGTCCCTCCTGATCGGAATCTCCAGGGGAGAGCCGTTGAGAAGAGACACAAGGTCCGAGAACCATACTCGGCATGGCCAGAACGGGGCTACTACCAGAAGACGGGCCCCGTCCCGACGCACTCTCTCTAGAACTTCCGGAAGCAGAGCAATCGGTGCCTCAGCCACTCCTGTGCCTCAGCAGCAGCGGAGCCCGTGCCGCGGGGAACGCGAGCCGGTACGCCCTCCTCAAAGAGCGCCCGGCGGGATCACAGCACGCGGAGAGGCAGAGCCTCATAATGCTCACAGACGGCACCCTCGAGTGCCGACTGGGCGTGCTGATCACCCACACAAACACTGCACATAGAGTGTGTATCCCTCTCCGTGATGTAGTGAGGACAGGAAGGAACACACTATCTGTACGATCGTTCGCTCGCCATAATCTCCTTCCTCTAATATCAGTGTGAGTGCAAACTTGTGAAAAAAGGGTCTGAACTCAGACACAAACAGATATTTGGACAGACAAATGACACAGAGCGCTTGTTGAAGACAACAGAAGCTAACGGCGTGTGTTTGCCGGTGTGCTTTATAGTTTCCCGGTCCGTGACGTCACCCGCCTATGACGTTCCGTCCTCATTTTGGACTGATGACATACGTGCTTCACGACGCAATCACGCAGAGGCATTCCCAAAGCGGTGACGCAGCTCGAGTTCCTATGATAGGGAACCTAATTCACATACAAAATAGTTGGTGGATATGGTTCACGTGATGCGTCATTTGACATTTCTTCCATTGCAGTGTGAAGAGGACGTCAAGACAACCGCAAGACAACAAGATAACTATTCAAGTAAATGAAGATATGTTATGTATGCCGCTTTGTTCTTTATTGAAATAAACATTCGCCTATTTTAATAAATATAGTATTTAGTTCCCTTTCAGTCGGTCACGTTCGACGTACGTCAGAACTGAACCGACGAATGGGATCTTACTTTAGAGACCAATCCTACTTCGAGCATCTAACAACGAGCCAATGAAATTTGGCATGCGATCACGCATTCCACGCTCCGCCCCGCAGCGCGGGTATAAAACAGGAAGTGGAATGATAGATCAGCGCTTTCTACTTCGGAGCCGAACAGTGCTATTTGCTGTTTCTACGAAGAGCTTTCTGACTACGAGTCTACAAGGTGTTTGAGAGTTTGCCAGTGCGGGTGATACGGCGCGTCAGCGAGAGACCGTCCACATCAGTGATTGAGTGTACAAAGAGCTGTTGGTTCGCTGAGCGTTTCCTTACACACATTACAGTTGGTTCGCTGGGCGCTACACACACATACATATCACTGAGAGCTCACGCAGGCTTGCACAAACGAACTGCGTGGAGCCGCGGTCATCTCCCTGAGTGCTTCAGCACTAAAAGAGCAACTTCCATTCACAAAAGAGCAACACGGTTTGACCCTGCGTCTTTTTCAAGATGTCATTCAAGCTGTGTGTTTCTGGGTGCGGTCGATTTCTGTCTCCGCTTGACGGACACGTTCGTTGTCTCTCGTGTCTGGGCGCACAGCACGCTGAGGCTGCGTTCGTGGATGAGACATGTTTCCATTGCGGGAATATGTCCATTGCAGTGTTGCGGTCCCGTCTCCAGTACCTCAGAAGAGGTGGAACGCCATCGTCCATCCCCCGATCTAGTGGTCCTCCAGCTGCAAAGCAGAGGGCTACTACTTTGGCTGATGACCTTGGTGGGGACCTGAGGGTGTCGGTCAGGGTAAACCCGACGGGTCTCACGGCTCCTCGGGCCCCTCCCCCCTCCACTGTACCGGTGGAGCTTCCGGAAGGGCGCGCTGACCTCCCACGTGGAGCGCCAGTCGTCTCTTTTGGGGCTCCGGCAGAGGACCAGATGTCGGTTGCTGCATCGGGGGATGAGCTAATGGGTTCCGAGGATGAAGACTCGGCTGCGTTGCCCCCTTCGGGTGTGACAGCGTTGCCCGAGTCTGACCCGGAACTTACGGCTATGCTTGCCCGGGCCGCCGCAAGTGTCGGGCTTGAGTGGAACCCTCCACCACGTCCCGAACCTTCGCGGCTGGATGATTGGTTTCTCGGGACGGGTCGCGCTGGTTCTCAGCGTCCCGCCCCGGTGCCATTCTTCCCGGAGGTGCATCAGGAGCTCACGAAGTCGTGGGTGGCGCCGTATAGCGCTCGCCAGCGATCGACTGACTCCTCCATCCTCACCACTCTCGATGGTGGTGCAGCTAAGGGCTACGAGGGGATCCCTCCAGTCGAGCGGTCGGTTGCGATGCACCTGTGTCTTAAGACCGCTGCGGACTGGAGGCACGCCCCGCGTCTCCCCTCCCGGGCGTGTAAGTTCTCGTCCGGCTTGACGGGCAAGGCTTACTCAGCCTGCGGAGAAGCTGCATCAGCTTTGCACGCCATGGCGCTCCTGCAGGTCCACCAGGCCAAAGCGCTCATGGAACTGCACAAGGTTGGTTCCGACCAGGCAGTTATGCAGGAACTGCGGGCCGCGACGGACCTCGCCCTCCGGGCGACGAAAGTCACGGCACGCTCCCTGGGTCGGGCGATGTCCACTTTGGTGGTCCAGGAACGCCACCTGTGGCTGAACCTGACAGACATGCGGGATTCGGACAAGGTTCGGTTTCTAAACGCCCCTGTCTGTCAGGCCGGCCTCTTCGGCGACGCCATCGAGGACTTTGCCCAGCAGTTCTCGGTGGCCAAGAAGCAGACGGAGGCCATCAAGAATATCCTGCCCCGGCGGCCCGCTGCTGCCTCCACCCAGCCGCCCGGGGCAGCCCCCCAGTCTGCTCGTCGCCGAGGGCGTCCTCCAGCGTCCGCCTCCGCCTCCGCCCCTGCCAAGCCCAAGCAGCAGCCTCCACCCGCGAAGCAGGGTGCCGGACGCAAGGGGGCCGCCCAACCCGTCCAAGGGCCCGCGAAACCTGCCGGCAAGCGCAAGGGGAAGCGGCCCTGAGACGGGCAGCCCAGGGAGAAGAGGAGCTGCTCTGAGGGAGATGATGTCCGCATCCCTCCCACCCCCCCGGAGGAGGACCGGGGGGGCATCACTGGTCAAAACATCTCTACCGCTGGCTCTCCGGAGTCCAGCGGTACCCACATTTTCACCAAAAGAGCAATTTCCTCTCTCTCTGGGCCCCAAGAGGGTCAGGTTGGCAGTGTGCGACGCCCACGGGCCTTGTCACTCCTTTCCTACCCTCCCGTCGCCAGGGGGCAGCTGTGTGGGCCTCGAGGACGCCCCCGGGCCTTCTCACCCACACACTGCCTCTCTCGTGAGCACTCAGTCAACACTCCGGGCCGCCCACGGGCCTTCCGGGTCGGGGCTGAGTGCTTCACTTCCCTGCCTCCGGGCAGTGGACAGCAGAGTGGGCTCCGAGGACGCCTCCGGGCCTTCTCACCCACTCTCTGTCCAAACCAGGAGTGCTCAGGCAACACTACGGGCCGCCTCCGGGCCTCCCGAGTCGGGCCAGAGTACTCCGCTTCGCTGCCCCACCCCGGGCACGTCTGTGGTGCCCTTGGTCCCGCTTGTACGGTCTCTGGGGGCCTGGCTAGGTCTCCCCAGGCCGTCTCGCTGGCTCATCCGTACCATCAGACTCGGCTACGCGATTCAGTTCGCACGACGGCCGCCCAAGTACAAGGGCATCCTCTTCACCTCCGTGCGAAGCAGCGATGCTCAAGTCTTGCGGTCAGAGATCGAGGTCCTACTGGCGAAGGACGCGATCGAGCCGGTTCCTCCAGCCGATATGAAGACGGGGTTCTACAGCCCCTACTTCATTGTGCCCAAGAAAGGGGGTGGGTTACGACCAATCCTGGACCTGCGAGTTCTGAATCGGGCCCTACACAAGCTCCCGTTCAGGATGTTGACGCAGAAACGCATTTTCCAATGCATCCGTCCCCAGGATTGGTTTGCGGCGATCGACCTGAAGGACGCATACTTCCATGTGTCTATTCTCCCTCGACACAGACCGTTCCTACGCTTTGCGTTCGAGGGGAAAGCATATCAGTACAAGGTCCTGCCCTTCGGGCTGTCCCTGTCGCCCCGCGTCTTTACGAAGGTCGCGGAGGCAGCCATTGTTCCGCTCAGAGAACGCGGCATTCGGATTCTCAACTACCTCGACGATTGGCTGATCCTAGCCCAGTCGAAGGACCAGTTGTGCGAACACAGGGACCTGGTGCTCAGTCACCTCAGCCAGTTGGGCCTTCGGGTCAACCGAGAGAAGAGCAAACTCTGTCCCACACAGAGGATCTCTTATCTCAGTATGGAGCTGGACTCGGTCAACCGGACGGCGCGCCTCACCGAGGAGCGAGTCCAGTCGGTGTTGAACTGCTTGAATATGTTCAAGAGCAGGACAGCGGTCCCACTGAAATTCTTTCAGAGGCTCCTGGGGCATATGGCATCTGCAGCCGCGGTCACGCCGCTCGGATTGCTTCATATGAGACCGCTTCAACGCTGGCTCAATGGCCGAGTCCCGAGGTGGGCGTGGCAGAGCGGTCAGTACCGGGTCCCAGTGACTCCTTACTGCCGCCAAACCTTCAGCCCGTGGTCCAGCACTTCGTTTCTCCGGGCCGGGGTGCCCCTAGAACAAGTGTCCAGGCATGCTGTGCTATTCACGGATGCCTCCACCACAGGCTGGGGGGCCACGTACAACGGGCATGCAGTTGCTGGTCTGTGGACGGGGCCGCAATTGCATTGGCATATCAATTGCCTCGAGTTACTGGCAGTACATCTGGCACTCCGCCGCCTCAAGGGGCCGCTGCGTGGCAAGCATGTACTGGTCCGTACGGACAGCACCACGGCCGTTGCGTACATCAACCGTCAGGGTGGTCTACGCTCCCGTCGTCTGCTCCAACTCGCCCGCCACCTCCTCCTGTGGAGTCAGAAGCAGCTGAGGTCGCTTCGGGCCATTCATGTCCCTGGTGTGCTGAACCAGACAGCCGACGAGCTCTCTCGTCAGCCGACACCTCCGGGAGAGTGGCGACTCCACCCCCAGGCGGTCCAGCTGATATGGGACCAGTTCGGAGCTGCACAGGTCGACCTGTTTGCCTCTCCGGACTCGACCCATTGCCAGTGGTACTATTCCCTGACCGGGGGTACCCTCGGCACAGATGCACTGGCGCACAGCTGGCCCCGGGACCTACGCAAGTATGCGTTTCCCCCAGTGAGCCTTCTTGCACAGACTCTGTGCAAGGTCAGGGAGGACGAGGAGCAGGTCTTGTTAGTTGCGCCGTATTGGCCCAACCGGACCTGGTTCCCAGAACTCACACTCCTCGCGACAGCCCCTCCTTGGCCGATTCCCCTGAGGAAGGACCTTCTTTCTCAGGGACGGGGCACACTATGGCACCCGCGTCCAGACCTCTGGAATCTTCATGTCTGAAATTTTTGTTTTAGCTAGTAACATTTGATACAGGATTCAAACTTTAAAAAGACAGTGAGTCATTCAATATTGCCACATTATAAGCAATCATTTCCTGAATAAAATGTTTTTCTTGTGGCTCATTTGTTCACATGGTTTGGGTAAGATTAGGCTTAGTTTTGGGGGTTTCTGGTTAAAGGGTGGTGTTGATATGGTTAACTTCTGAGAATTGGTACCAGTAATTAAGTATAATCAAGTATCAAGGCCTTGAACAAGACAAGGGCCACACATACATTTATTTACAGTAGGTGAATGAATGTTTGGATATATTTATTCATTTTGCATTATTAATTTTGTCTTTTAGCTGCTATGAGAGAAAAAATATCACCTGAGACAACATCCCACCCATTAGGATATAGAAGCAAATGTAAAAAGACGGCTTCAGCCTGCTCTGAGATGGAGGATGGAGGAAAGAGAGAGCACCTGAGGAGAAAAGAGGGGCTGCAGAGCTGTTCTTCACTTCCTGAGGACTGACTTAAAGAGAAACAATTTCTCCCTCACACATACAAATATTTGTATTAATTGTTTTAATTTGCTCTGTTTTTAAAAGTAAAATAACATGGACCAACATGGTCCAACATATAATTTATTGTGATATAATGTAACATTAATGTGTTCATGTTGTATTGCAAAACAATACAAAAGTTAGGGTCCGGTGTGGTGGTGTGGGTCAGTTTAAGGGTAGAGTTAGGGACAGGTGTGGTGGTGTGGGTCAGTTTAAGGGTAGAGTTAGGGACAGGTGTGGTGGTGTGGGTCAGTTTAAGGGTAGAGTTAGGGACAGGTGTGGTGGTGTGGGTCAGTTTAAGGGTAGAGTTAGGGTCAGGTGTGGTGGTGTGGGTCAGTTTAAGGGTAGAGTAAAGGACAGGTGTGGTGGTGTGGGTCAGTTTAAGGGTAAAGTTAGGGACAGGTGTGGTGGTGTGGGTCAGTTTAACGGTAGAGTTAGGAACAGGTGTGGTGGTGTGGGTAAGTTTAAGGGTAGAGTGAGGGTCAGGTGTGGTGGTGTGGGTCAGTTTGAGGGTAGAGTTAGGGACAGGTGTGGTGGTGTGGGTCAGTTTAAGGGTAGAGTTAGGGACAGGTGTGGTGGTGTGGGTCAGTTTAAGGGTAGAGTTAGGGTCAGGTGTGGTGGTGTGGGTCAGTTTAAGGGTAGAGTTAGAGACAGGTGTGGGGGTGTGGGTCAGTTTAAGGGTAGAGTTAGGGTCAGGTGTGGTGGTGTGGGTCAGTTTAAGGGTAGAGTTAGGGACAGGTGTGGTGGTGTGGGTCAGTTTAAGGGTAGAGTTAGGGGCAGGTGTGGTGGTGTGGGTCAGTTTAAGGGTAGAGTTAGGGTCCGGTGTGGTGGTGTGGGTCAGTTTAAGGGTAGAGTTAGAGACAGGTGTGGTGGTGTGGGTCAGTTTAAGGGTAGAGTTAGGGACAGGTGTGGTGGTGTGGGTCAGTTTAACGGTAGAGTTAGGGACAGGTGTGGTGGTGTGGGTAAGTTTAAGGGTAGAGTTAGGGTCAGGTGTGGTGGTGTGGGTCAGTTTAAGGGTAGAGTTAGGGACAGGTGTGGTGGTGTGGGTCAGTTTAAGGGTAGAGTTAGGGACAGGTGTGGTGGTGTGGGTCAGTTTAAGGGTAGAGTTAGGGTCAGGTGTGGTGGTGTGGGTCAGTTTAAGGGTAGAGCTAGGGACAGGTGTGGTGGTGTGGGTCAGTTCAAGGGTAGAGTTAGGGTCCGTTGTGGTGGTGTGGGTCAGTTTAAGGGTAGAGTTAGGGTCAGGTGTGGGGGTGTGGGTCAGTTTAAAGGTAAAGTTAGGGACAGGTGTGGTGGTGTGGGTCAGTTTAAGGGTAGAGTTAGGGACAGGTGTGGTGATGTGGGTCAGTTTAAGGGTAGAGTTAGGGTCAGGTGTGGTGGTGTCGGTCAGTTTAAGGGTAGAGTTAGGGACAGGTGTGGTGGTGTGGGTCAGTTTAAGGGTAGAGTTAGGGACAGGTGTGGTGGTGTGGGTCAGTTTAAGGGTAGAGTTAGGGACAGGTGTGGTGGTGTGGGTCAGTTTAAGGGTAGAGTTAGGGTCAGGTGTGGTGGTGTGGGTCAGTTTAAGGGTAGAGTTAGGGACAGGTGTGGTGGTGTGGGTCAGTTTAAGGGTAGAGTTAGGGTCAGGTGTGGTGGTGTGGGTCAGTTTAAGGGTAGAGTTAGGGTCAGGTGTGGTGGTGTGGGTCAGTTTAAGGGTAGAGTTAGGGACAGGTGTGGTGTGTGGGTCAGTTTAAGGGTAGAGTTAGGGTCAGGTGTGGTGGTGTGGGTCAGTTTAAGGGTAGAGTTAGGGTCAGGTGTGGTGGTGTGGGTCAGTTTAAGGGTAGAGTTAGGGTCAGGTGTGGTGGTGTGGGTCAGTTTAAGGGTAGAGTTAGAGACAGGTGTGGTGGTGTGGGTCAGTTTAAGGGTAGAGTTAGAGACAGGTGTGGTGGTGTGGGTCAGTTTAAGGGTAGAGTTAGGGACAGGTGTGGTGGTGTGGGTCAGTTTAAGGGTAGAGTTAGGGACAGGTGTGGTGGTGTGGGTCAGTTTAAGCGTAGAGTTAGGGTCAGGTGTGGTGGTGTGGGTCAGTTTAAGGGTAGAGTTAGGGACAGGTGTGGTGGTGTCGGTCAGTTTAAGGATAGAGTTAGGGACAGTGTGGTGGTGTGGGTCAGTTTAAGGGTAGAGTTAGGGACAGGTGTGGTGGTGTGGGTCAGTTTAAGGGTAGAGTTAGGGTCAGGTGTGGTGGTGTGGGTCAGTTTAAGGGTAGAGTTAGCGACAGGTGTGGTGGTGTGGGTCAGTTTAAGGGTAGAGTTAGGGTCAGGTGTGGTGGTGTGGGTCAGTTTAAGGGTAGAGTTAGGGTCAGGTGTGGTGGTGTGGGTCAGTTTAAGGGTAGAGTTAGGGACAGGTGTGGTGGTGTGGGTCAGTTTAAGGGTAGAGTTAGGGTCAGGTGTGGTGGTGTGGGTCAGTTTAAGGGTAGAGTTAGGGACAGGTGTGGTGGTGTGGGTCAGTTTAAGGGTAGAGTTAGGGTCAGGTGTGGTGGTGTGGGTCAGTTTAAGGGTAGAGTTAGGGACAGGTGTGGTGGTGTGGGTCAGTTTAAGGGTAGGGTTAGGGTCAGGTGTGGTGGTGTGGGTCAGTTTAAGGGTAGAGTTAGGGTCAGGTGTGGTGGTGTGGGTCAGTTTAAGGGTAGAGTAAGGGTCAGGTGTGGTGGTGTGGGTCAGTTTAAGGGTAGAGTTAGGGTCAGGTGTGGTGGTGTGGGTCAGTTTAAGGGTAGAGTTAGGGTCAGGTGTGGTGGTGTGGGTCAGTTTAAGGGTAGAGTTAGGGTCAGGTGTGGTGGTGTGGGTCAGTTTAAGTGTAGAGTTAGGGACAGGTGTGGTGGTGTGGGTCAGTTTAAGGGTAGAGTTAGGGTCAGGTGTGGTGGTGTGGGTCAGTTTAAGGGTAGAGTTAGGGACAGGTGTGGTGGTGTGGGTCAGTTTAAGGGTAGAGTTAGGGACAGGTGTGGTGGTGTGGGTCAGTTTAAGGGTAGAGTTAGGGTCAGGTGTGGTGGTGTGGGTCAGTTTAAGGGTAGAGTTAGGGACAGGTGTGGTGGTGTGGGTCAGTTTAAGGGTAGAGTTAGGGTCAGGTGTGGTGGTGTGGGTCAGTTTAAGGGTAGAGTTAGGGACAGGTGTGGTGGTGTGGGTCAGTTTAAGGGTAGAGTTAGGGTCAGGTGTGTTGGTGTGGGTCAGTTTAAGGGTAGAGTTAGGGTCAGGTGTGGTGGTGTGGGTTAGTTTAAGGGTAGAGTTAGGGTCAGGTGTGGTGGTGTGGGTCAGTTTAAGGGTAGAGTTAGAGACAGGTGTGGTGGTGTGGGTCAGTTTAAGGGTAGAGTTAGGGACAGGTGTGGTGGTGTGGGTCAGTTTAAGGGTAGAGTTAGGGACAGGTGTGGTGGTCTGGGTCAGTTTAAGGGTAGAGTTAGGGTCAGGTGTGGTGGTGTGGGTCAGTTTAAGGGTAGAGTTAGGGACAGGTGTGGTGGTGTGGGTCAGTTTAAGGGTAGAGTTAGGGACAGGTGTGGTGGTGTGGGTCAGTTTAAGGGTAGAGTTAGGGACAGGTGTGGTGGTGTGGGTCAGTTTAAGGGTAGAGTTATGCCGCATTCACACGGGGCGTAGGCGTTAACACTTCCCATTTACTTTGAATGGGTGACATCATCCGTTGCCGAACTGAATTGTGGGTTCCGTCGCGGCGCTTCACTCGCGTTGCAAGCGGCAGAAGTTGAAGAATTCTCAACTTTTCAAGCGCCAGCGCAGGCGTCATCCAATCAGATCGCCGTATGCAAATATCCTACTGCAGACGCTAGCCAATTGCGTTCATTACTGCTCCCTGAACCATCCAGACCATAGACCGTTAAAAATCCAGACGCAGCTCTCGGACCACTACGTGATATTCTTCCCGCTGTGGGCGCTTTTTCAGGATTTAATGTACTTAACAGCTTCATGCACCTGTGCAGTGCGCTGACAACAACTACACGGGCAATCGCACTCACACATACAACCAAATCGGCATCAATTTCGTCTCACAGACTAGCTGTCATAAAAAGGCGCTTTTTTGTGTTGTGTTTTTGTCCAAGCGGCAAGTTAATGTGATTGGCTGTTGTCACTATGACGATCGCGTCAGCACCCAGCTTCAGCCACGCCCTCCGTCAAGCGTTAACGCCTACGCCCCATGTGAATGCAGCGTTAGGGTCAGGTGTGGTGGTGTGGGTCAGTTTAAGGGTAGAGTTAGGGTCAGGTGTGGTGGTGTGGGTCAGTTTAAGGGTAGAGTTAGGGTCAGGTGTGGTGGTGTGTGTCAGTTAAAGGGTAAAGTTAGGGACAGGTGTGGTGGTGCGGGTCAGTTTAAGGGTAGAGTTAGGGTCAGGTGTGGTGGTTTTGGGTCAGTTTAAGGGTAGAGTTAGGGTCAGGTGTGGTGGTGCGGGTCAGTTTAAGGGTAGAGTTAGGGTCAGGTGTGGTGGTTGTGGGTCAGTTTAAGGGTAGAGTTAGGGTCAGGTGTGGTGGTTGTGGGTCAGTTTAAGGGTAGAGTTAGGGACAGGTGTGGTGGTGTGGGACAGTTTAAGGGTAGAGTTAGGGTCAGGTGTGGTGGTGCGGGTCAGTTTAAGGGTAGAGTTAGGGTCAGGTGTGGTGGTTGTGGGTCAGTTTAAGGGTAAAGTTAGGGTCAGGTGTGGTGGTGTGGGTCAGTTTAAGGGTAGAGTTAGGGACAGGTGTGGTGGTGCGGGTCAGTTTAAGGGTAAAGTTAGGGACAGGTGTGGTGGTGCGGGTCAGTTTAAGGGTAGAGTTAGGGACAGGTGTGGTGGTGTGGGTCAGTTTAAGAGTAGAGTTAGGGACAGGTGTGGTGGTGTGGGTCAGTTTAAGGGTAGAGTTAGGGTCAGGTGTGGTGGTGTGGGTCAGTTTAAGGGTAGAGTTAGGGACAGGTGTGGTGGTGTGGGTCAGTTTAAGGGTAGAGTTAGGGTCAGGTGTGGTGGTGTGGGTCAGTTTAAGGGTAGAGTTAGGGTCAGGTGTGGTGGTGTGGGTCAGTTTAAGGGTAGAGTTAGGGACAGGTGTGGTGGTGTGGGTCAGTTTAAGGGTAGAGTTAGGGTCAGGTGTGGTGGTGTGGGTCAGTTTAAGGGTAGAGTTAGAGTCAGGTGTGGTGGTGTGGGTCAGTTTAAGGGTAGAGTTAGGGACAGCTGTGGTGGTGTGGGTCAGTTTAAGGGTAGGGCTAGGGTCAGGTGTGGTGGTGTGGGTCAAATTAAGGGTAGAGTTAGGGTCAGGTGTGGTGGTGTGGGTCAGTTTAAGGGTAGAGTTAGGGTCAGGTGTGGTGGTGTGGGTGAGTTTAAGGGTAGAGTTAGGGTCAGGTGTGGTGGTGTGGGTCAGTTTAAGGGTAGAGTTAGGGTCAGGTGTGGTGGTGTGGGTCAGTTTAAGGGTAGAGTTAGGGTCAGGTGTGGTGGTGTGGGTCAGCTTAAGGGTAGAGTTAGGGAAAGGTGTGGTGGTGTGGGTCAGTTTAAGGGTAGAGTTAGGGACAGGTGTGGTGGTGTGGGTCAGTTTAAGGGTAGAGTTAGGGTCAGGTGTGGTGGTGTGGGTCAGTTTAAGGGTAGAGTTAGGGACAGGTGTGGTGGTGTGGGTCAGTTTAAGGGTAGAGTTAGGGTCAGGTGTGGTGGTGTGGGTCAGTTTAAGGGTAGAGTTAGGGACAGGTGTGGTGGTGTGGGTCAGTTTAAGGGTAGAGTTAGGGACAGGTGTGGTGGTGTGGGTCAGTTTAAGGGTAGAGTTAGGGTCAGGTGTGGTGGTGTGGGTAAGTTTAAGGGTAGAGTTAGGGTCAGGTGTGGTGGTGTGGGTCAGTTTAAGGGTAGAGTTAGGGTCAGGTGTGGTGGTGTGGGTCAGTTTAAGGGTAGAGTTAGAGACAGGTGTGGTGGTGTGGGTCAGTTTAAGGGTAGAGTTAGGGACAGGTGTGGTGGTGTGGGTCAGTTTAAGGGTAGAGTTAGGGACAGGTGTGGTGGTGTGGGTCAGTTTAAGGGTAGAGTTAGGGACAGGTGTGGTGGTGTGGGTCAGTTTAAGGGTAGAGTTAGGGTCAGGTGTGGTGGTGTGGGTCAGTTTAAGGGTAGAGTTAGGGTCAGGTGTGGTGGTGTGGGTCAGTTTAAGGGTAGAGTTAGGGACAGGTGTGGTGGTGTCGGTCAGTTTAAGGATAGAGTTAGGGACAGGTGTGGTGGTGTGGGTCAGTTTAAGGGTAGAGTTAGGGACAGGTGTGGTGGTGTGGGTCAGTTTAAGGGTAGAGTTAGGGTCAGGTGTGGTGGTGTGGGTCAGTTTAAGGGTAGAGTTAGGGACAGGTGTGGTGGTGTGGGTCAGTTTAAGGGTAGAGTTAGGGACAGGTGTGGTGGTGTGGGTCAGTTTAAGGATAGAGTTATGCCGCATTCACACGGGGCGTAGGCGTTAACACTTCCCATTTACTTTGAATGGGTGACATCATCCGTTGCCGAACTGAATTGTGGGTTCCGTCGCGGCGCTTCACTCGCGTTGCAAGCGGCAGAAGTTGAAGAATTCTCAACTTTTCAAGCGCCAGCGCAGGCGTCATCCAATCAGATCGCCGTATGCAAATATCCTACAGCAGACGCTAGCCAATTGCGTTCATTACTGCTCCGTGAACCATCCAGACCATAGACCGTTAAAAATCCAGACGCAGCTCTCGGACCACTACGTGATATTCTTCCCGCTGTGGGCGCTTTTTCAGGATTTAATGTACTTAACAGCTTCATGCATCTGTGCAGTGCGCTGACAACAACTACACGGGCAATCGCACTCACACATACAACCAAATCGGCATCCATTTCGTCTCACAGACTAGCTGTCATAAAAAGGCGCTTTTTTGTGTTGTGTTTTTGTCCAAGCGGCAAGTTAATGTGATTGGCTGTTGTCACTATGACGATCGCGTCAGCACCCAGCTTCAGCCACGCCCTCCGTCAAGCGTTAACGCCTACGCCCCATGTGAATGCGGCGTTAGGGTCAGGTGTGGTGGTGTGGGTCAGTTTAAGGGTAGAGTTAGGGACAGGTGTGGTGATGTGGGTCAGTTTAAGGGTAGAGTTAGGGTCAGGTGTGGCGGTGTGGGTCAGTTTAAGGTTAGAGTTAGGGTCAGGTGTGGTGGTGTGGGTCAGTTTAAGGGTAGAGTTAGGGACAGGTGTGGTGGTGTGGGTCAGTTTAAGGGTAGAGTTAGAGACAGGTGTGGTGGTGTGGGTCAGTTTAAGGGTAGAGTTAGGGACAGGTGTGGTGGTGTGAGTCAGTTTAAGGGTAGAGTTAGGGACAGGTGTGGTGGTGTGGGTCAGTTTAAGGGTAGAGTTAGGGACAGGTGTGGTGGTGTGAGTCAGTTTAAGGGTAGAGTTAGGGACAGGTGTGGTGGTGTGGGTCAGTTTAAGGGTAGAGTTAGGGACAGGTGTGGTGGTGTGGGTCAGTTTAAGGGTAAAGTTAGGGACAGGTGTGGTGGTGTGGGTCAGTTTAAGGGTAAAGTTAGAGAGAGTAAAGGGTTTATGCAAAATAAAACCGGAAACCGGGGGTAAGGCAGATATGGAGCAGTTGACATGCGACTCCCTCACACGTCCCGGTTCCTCAGTTAAAATAGCAAATCTCTCACGATTTACAAATAGTTGGAAACATTTTCGATATTGAAAGTACTCAACTAAACAAAATATATATAACTGGCCTAGTGGTTTTTGGATATTTTACTGGAAAAAATGTACCAAGTTCACCTTTAGTGTATATGCAAAGGATTAATATTCTACTGATTTGTCTTCCAATTACCCCACAATCCCTCTTTCTAGGAAGACGTCGATATCAACAGCAGACGGACAGTTATTCTGCGGGCCCTTCCCATCTTCGTCTGAGCGACGTCAGAGTGTGCGCTGTTATCCGCTGTGTTTGACGTCAGACTGTTCGCCGCTGACTGCTTTGTTGACGACCCTCTTGTTGACGATTCTGTGCAATGGCGGACGTAGGCCACATATTGCTGATAGTAAACTGTCCTAACAGGGCTGCTTGTATCATATACACAGATACATGCTCAGGTATTATTACATTGCGGAACAGAGGCGTCAGAATGAAATTCTAGCCTTCTGATTGGCCAACATGTCTTTACGAATAGGGTGATATCGCCGCCTGCTGGTGTGGCATGCTCTTGACAGCGCTTGTTTTTGCGTTTTCATGTAGACAGAGATTTCTTTAAAACCGAGCATGTGTGGACGGGATTTTTTTTTTAAACGCAGGAGGAAAAACTCCGGTTATAAAAATGCCCGCGTCCGTGTGGACTAGGCCTTAGAGTAGTAATTACTTAAAATGTTTGCTTGTTGAAATTGTTTGTTTAAATGTTGTTTATTTTCTCAAAGATTTGGAGTCTAAAGAGCTTGTCTGACGCATGTAGTAATTACTTAACATATATTTCTCACATTATTCTTTTTAATTTTATCCTTGCCCTTAAAGATTTTGAGCATAAAAAAGTCTATTATAAATTATTATAAGTTATTTAAAATATTCTTTAGCATAGATAAATATTTTGAATTCATTAAACCTTATGGGGAGTACAGTGTGGATAAAAAAATCACTTTATATTTCTTTAATCTGTTACTGAAGGGCTCAACATTTCTGTCAGCATAAGCAAACTCAAAAATGCACAGCATCCTCTAATGCAGTGTTTCCTAACCCTGTTCCCAAAGCACACCAACACTACACATCTTGAACTGATCAAGCACACTTCGTCTAACTCATTAGCTCAATCCTAGACCTGAACTGGATGGGTAGGATGAACTGTATCCTGCTGCTGTGACTTTAAGAACAGGGCTGGGAAAAACACTCCTCTACTGTACAATTATTATTGCTTTTGTCAATCACCTAATAAACATCTTCCTTTCACTGCAATAATGGACGTCCGTCTTGATTTTCTGCCAAGTAGACACAAGGACATAACATGTAATCTGCCATCATTTAACAAATGAAGATTTGCTCCCATTGGCTACTGCGTTTCATTTTTTCCCCTTAGATGATCTTGATAGACATAATCAAAAGTGTATTTTTTCCCAGCAGATTTGTAAATGGTTGTGTGTGTGTGTATGCTCTTTTGTCTTCTCGGCTACACTGGAAAAAGAGGCTTGATGTCGAGGAGCAAAGGAGCCCAAACAGAAATGATTATTGATTTAATCACATAATCAGCAGCCGGCACCTCAGGCCCAGATAGTAAATCCATAATAGCCTCTCCACGTAACCAACTCAACAAATTTACCATCAAAGCCATCCGTGCACAAACTCTAAACACTGAAGCCAAGGGTCACCTTCAGCGGTGGAGGGAATATTGACGCGCTGCTTCAACACGCTCCACACTTATCAAACACAACTGCAATCTTACACACGGATCACACACACGCGTTTATATTAAAATATCAGAGAACTAAAGATGAGAGATGCAATCAGCTGTAGGAGATAATGCATAAGTCCTCACCTGCATTCAGGCACAGGGGGATATTAGTCTGACACTGTATAAAGAATTGCACACATTTATATATGAAGAAATTCTACATGTGTGAATGAGTGCGTTTGATGAAAGCATACAGGAGCTGAGAGAGCCTCTTTATCTGTTCAACAGCCTCTTGAGTCTACAAGACTCTTCACCTTGAGGACAGGTGCAAAGTATACGGCTTTCCCATCGGCTAATAATCTATGCATTTAACATTCAGAGTTTTAGAAATAGCCCCACAAGATATTGAAAGAGGAGGAATCGACTGAACTGAAAGAAACTCCTTTAGTCCAACACAAGTCTATTTCTTCATCAGCTAATCCTTCTCTTCTGACCTGATTGGCCAAACAGTGTTTTCAAGAGTGCTGGTATTCAGTATAACAGCACTGGAGTGTTTTACTGACCCGCGAGGCTTCCTTTATCTCCGACGAAACTCAAGAAAAACAGCTGGAGTGGCATCACGGGTAGGCTGGAGAAAGACGGAAGACTACGGACTGGAGAGAGTTGAATAACCAGACTGCAAACGACACCGACATAATGGGACTCGGCACAGTCTGGCAGGAAAGGAGAGAGAACATCAACACAGACAGAAGGAAATACAGGAGAACAAATGATGAACCACTGCAAAACACACCGAGAGCACAGCTCAGGCCAGCTTTATTATCAATCATAACTACACAGCACCAGTCAATAAGGAACATGGATGCAGACGTTTAATGTGCATTGATCTGCAAATAAGCTAACGTTTTTTATAACCAAAACTTGTCATGAACTATCATTACAGTAAACCTCATCCTAAAATATCATTTTAGTTAACAATGCATTTAACTGTACAATAAATAACAAAATATATCATATAGTATAAAGAAAAAGGAAAACAAAATAGTAATAGTATTAACATTGTTTAAAAACAGACATTGGGCAACTTGTTAACGTGTTATGAAGAACTCAATGGAAAATACTAGTTATGTTTATATGTTTATAACTAGTTTATAACTGTATATATATATATACTTTATTGGCAAAAGTATTGGGACGCCCCTTCAAATCACACACTTCATGTATTAATCAAGCAAACTCAAGCGTGGGGCCGTGATAGGCTGACACCTGTGCAATAAGGACATTCCTGACATTTCCTCACTACTAAATATTCCACGCTCAACTGTTAGTGGGATTAGAACAAAGTGGAAGCCATTGGGAACAACAGCAACTCAGCCACGAAGTGTTAAATCCCAGAGCGGGGTCAGCGCATGCTGAGGGTCACAGTGCGCAGAAGTCTCCAACTTTCTGCAGAGTCAACAGCTCCAGACCTCCAGCTGTTGACTAGCCTGACTGCATTGAGCCAAGTGTAATGTTTGGTGATTATGGGGTGGGTTGTTTTTCAGGGGTTGGCCCCTTAGTTCCAGCAAAAGGAACTCTTAATGCTTCACCAAGACATTTTGGACAATTTCATGCTCCCAACTTTGTGGGCTCAGTTTGTGGACGGCCCCTTCCTGTCCCAGCATGACTGCGCTCCAGTGCACAAAGCGTCGCTCCATAAAGACATGGATGAGGAGTTTGGTGTGGAGGAACTGGACTGGCCTGCACAGAGTCCTGAGCTCAACCCGATAGATCAGCTTTGGGATGAATTAGAGCGGAGACTGAGAGCCAGGCCTTCTCGTCCAACATCAGTGCCTGACCTCACAAATGAGCTTCTAGAAGAATGGGCAAAAATCCCCATAAACACACTCCTAAACCTTGAGGAAAGCCTTCCCAGAAGAGCTGGAGCTGTTAGAGAGGCTGGGCCGACTCCAGATTAAACCCCACAGGTTAACAATGGGATGCTCAGGTGTGTGTGTAGAGGCGGCACAACACTTCTGGCGATATAGTTTAAGTTAACCATAACAATATGTATACAATAACTGGGTTACACTTTATTATTTACTGTAATTAAACATTTAATTACTGAGTAATATTAAGTAGCATGTACTTACTATAGGATTAGAATTAGGGTTTGTTTTAATGGAGGGTTAGTTGCAATTATGCATAATTTATAGTTATTACTATATTAACTACATGTAACATATGTAACAATAACACTGTAAAATAAAGTGTTACCAATAATAACATAAAAATGTATTACACGGTTAGTACATAAAGTGGGTTACATTCATGTGTCTGGAGTTATACCAAATGTTGTTTGTTAGACGGATAGATGGATAAATGTGTTATGAAGAGGGACACTCACAGCAGCTGATTTAAATCCTTCGGATTATATTTTATATTTGCATAATGTTTGCTACCTGATTTAAAATTATTAAAATTCAAATTTGGATTGAAGAGGCATTCTCAGATCCCTTGAATGCCACACAACCGCTAGGAAATATAGCATTTCATTGTCCATAGATATTTCTTTATTCTATCCCTTTTCCCTCTCTCCGAGCGCCAGAGAAGTGTTTACCAAAGTGTTGTGCCTCATTGGCTGCTGAAGATCGGCTTGTAATTAGCATTGAGTTTTCAGAACATGGCAGAATCATGTCCATTCTGCTTTCATCTAATCTCTACTCTTTCAAAAAATAATGAGATAATTTACACCTCATTAACATGGCCTGTAATGTCTGCGGATATATAATAATGATCGCTTATCATTTCACTTTGCATTATTATCTCCTCTAATGGAACTGTTCACACAGCTGTCAAGAGAGCCTTAATTGGTGGTATAAAATCACAGACAGTTTGAGGTTACGTGTGTGAAGTTTTAATTTGCGTAAGGTGAATGTAAATCCACCTTGTTGTGAGTGCCAGCCGTCAGTTTGGCCGAAATGAAAGACAACAGCAGTTTGGGAAGCCTCTTGCTTTCACACACACATCTGCCAGGCCCGTGTGTGTTGACCCGATGTTTTCTAGGCTGCTACTAATGGCGGTCAAATGGGAAGTAATTTAATTGCTGGACATGCTGTCGACCTGATCCGTATAAGAACAGCGCAAAGCGTGAAAGGCGTTTATCCCATGTTCCATTTTTGTGCTGCATGAACTAGTGTGAGCGCTCATAACCATAAGTTCTCTAATATAGGATAAAGTGAGCTCAATCCGCTGACCGTTCTGACAGAACTGGCCATCCCAGAGGAGGGTTAGACGGGCTTGGCTGGCTTCGAGGGACTTTACCGCAATGGCTTGCTGCTAATTGTGCCATGTGCACAGTGAAGTGAGCAATGGAAGGCCGTCTGTAAATTAAAATCTCACTCAGCGTGTCTGAACAAACCACTAGAAAAGCAAGAGCTCACAGTTCGCTCGCATTTGACCCCGGTCGACTCTCTGTGGCTGCATCCACAAATCCACCAACATCTATGTGGAATCCCTGCCGTCGTCTGATTTTATTCCCAGTGCCATATTTAATTATGGTGGTCCCCTGTGTGCCGTCTATTGGATATAGATCTATAGCAAACATTAGCATGCCGTGTGAGGGGGGTTAGCCCAGCGTAATATGATAACTGCTCTGTCGATTGGCCCTGTCATATGCTAATAGTCTTCTCCACGAGTGCTGTACTTATTTATGAGCAATAATCGGCTTTAGGCTGAATGCTCTCGACCCCGAGAGCGCTAGAGCCAGTGATTAATGGTTAACACACTCTCCAGCTCAGAAATTGTCAGTTTCCCGCTGCATGAAATGAGAGATTTATGTAAACAGCGCTGTGTGTGTTTTTGCTCGCTTGTTTGTCAGGTCCACATATCATCACACTGATCATTACAGCAAATATTAAACAAGACAAGCCCAATCAAACCCTGAGCACCTGTTATTACACATCATAAAACATTCATTGATCGGCAGTGCCCTTTACCAGCAGGATTCATCTGTCATGACTTTATCTGAATTAAAAACTGTATGTATAATCCTAGCTGCTC
>NC_090178.1:50866961-50916961 GCF_024679245.1 Pseudorasbora parva
ATGGGCCGACTGATTCAAGCTGATAGAAGAGCAACTTTGACTGAAATAACCACTCGTTACAACCGAGGTCTGCAGCAAAGCATTTGTGAAGCCACAACACACACAACCTTGAGGCGGATGGGCTACGACAGCAGAAGACCCCACCGGGTACCACTCATCTCCACTACACATAGGAAAAAGAGGCGACAATCTGCACAAGCTCACCAAAACTGGACAGTTGAAGACTGGAGAAATGTTGCCTGGTCTGATGAGCCTCGATTTCTGCTGAGACATTCAGATGGTAGAGTCAGAATTTGGCGTAAACAGAATGAGAACATGGATCCATCATGCCTTGTTCCCACTGTGCAGGCTGGTGGTGGTGGTGTAATGGTGTGGGGATGTTTTCTTGGCACACTTTAGGCCCCTTAGTGCCAATTGGGCATCGTTTAAATGCCACGGCCTACCTGAGCATTGTTTCTGACCATGTCCATCCCTTTATGACCACCATGTCCCCATCCTCTGATGGCTACCTCCAGCAGGATAATGCACCATGTCACAAAGCTCCAATCATTTCAAATTGGTTTCTTGAACATGCCAATGAGTTGACTGAACTAAAATGGCCGCCACAGTCCCCAGATCTCAACCCAATAGAGCATCTTTGGGATGTGGTGGAACGGGAGCTTCGTGCCCTGGATGTGCATCCCACAAATCTCCATCAACTGCAAGATGCTCTCCTATCAATATGGGCCGACATTTCTAAAGAATGCTTTCAGCAGCTTGTTGATCAATGCCACGGAGAATTAAGGCAGTTCTGAAGGAGAAAGGGTCAAACACGGTATGAATATATATATATATATAATTTCATAGATGTGATCACCGGCATCATGGTGCGTTTGAGGCCATATCCCTTTCCTATACCAAAAACGACCTAAAACCAGTCAATATCAATAGTCTAATCAAAAGACTATATTCATTTAACTGCCATAGCCTGTAAATCAACACATTCACAGATAATGATAATGAACAAGTTGCATGTTTATAATGCTCCGTGTCCAGATAGAAAAAGTGCTGTTTACTAAACAATTGATTGGGCCAGACAAAAAAACAGAAATCACTGAATTATTTATCGTGGCTGTAGTGTAGGGGTAAGACGCATGGCATCAAGTTTTGACGCATATCGAGCATAGGGTCGAATCCGCCTTTTGCCACACTCGCTCTACTCCCTTTCCCATCACAAATCAGATCGGAAAGGCATTTATTTTCAATAAAAAAACTAAATATTAGAGAAGGGGGAATAAAGCGTTTTACATGTGTTTAATAATACGTTTCTTAATAAGTTTCCCGGTTAAAGGGTAGCCAAGGTAAACAGACATGCTGAATTAGAGACGATAAAAGTGGGTGGGTCCAATATCATTGGTCTTAAAAGTGGGTGGGTCCAATATCATTGGTCTTAAAAGTGTGTGGGTCCAATATCATTGGTCTTAAAAGTGTGTGGGTCCAATATCATTGGTCTTAAAAGTGGGTGGGTCCAATATCATTGGTCTTAAAAGTGGGTGGGTCCAATATCATTGGTCTTAAAAGTGGGTGGGTCCAATATCATTGGTCTTAAAAGTGGGTGGGTCCAATATCATTGGTCTTAAAAGTGGGTGGGTCCAATATCATTGGTCTTAAAAGTGGGTGGGTCTCGTCCCGCACACACACAATGGTTCTGACGCCCATGTATATATATTTTAGGGCTGTCAACGAATATTCTAAATTCGAATATATATTCAAATCGTAAAAAAAAAAAACGAATTTCAAACGTTAAAATTAATATTCGAATAATTAAAAAAAAACGGAAAAAAATCCCCCGCCGCGGTAGTGGAGGCGTGGCTGTCTGCTTTGCGAGTGAGTGCACGCATGGGGGTTCAGGGCCAGGTCACAGGAGCACTGTCGCTGCTGAAAGTCGACGCGTCTTGCAGGGAATATATATATATATATAATTATTCCAGCCTGTCCTGGTCTGAGGAGGCCAACACGACAACATCATCCGCAAAAAGCAGAGACAAAATCGTGTGGCCCCCAAACTGGACACTCTCCGAGCCTTGGCTGTGCCTAGAAATTCTGTTCACAAAAATGATGAAAAGAACCGGTGACAGAGGGCAGCCTTTCCAGAGCCCAACCTGCACCGGCAACAAGTCTGACTTACTGCCGGCAATGCGGACCAAACTCCTGCTCCGGTTGTACAGGGACCCGACAGGAGGGCCCGGGCCCCATACTCCCAGAGCTCCCTCCACAGGGCAAACTCCCACGAACCCGGTATAGAGCTGGTCCAGTGTTCCACGTCCGGGACGAAAACCACACTGCTCCTCCTGAAGCCAAATTCTCCTTACAGATGAGGAGAACAATAGAAGCAATCAGACCCACGAGAGGCAACAGTGTACAAGTGCTGTGACAAGCCTCAGTCAGCCTTGCACAGTGAGGGGTATTATTTCATTATTTCAGAACCATTTGTCTCGTTGTCTCGTTTTGTTGGTGCCATGTTAGAGCCATGTTTGATTTTCAGATTTCTAAAGCTATTGCGTGACTTGCAGCGTCCCGTGCCTTGAGTTGTGTAGTTCTGGGCCATGTGCTCGCGCCTCTGTCTTCATCCCTCCTGATTATTTACCCTTTATAGTCTCCTTGTGTCTTTCGTCTTCTGTTCCCCATGATTCTGTTTTGGTATGTTTTGAAATGTTCGATTTATATATTTTCCCCCTCGTGGGTTTTTGTTTGGTTAATATGTTTATTTTTGTTAATAAATCTTTCCTGCCCGCACTTGAGTCCTCAACCCAGTTTTTCCATTGATTGACATAACATGCAGTCTTTAAAGACATTGTGCCCTGTTTTTGATGATGAGCTTCATTTTGCATAATGTAAATAATAATATTTATTTAACTTAAATTTAAGTGTGGTTGACGGCGGTCCATTGAATAATTGAAAAATAATGCAACCCCAAGCTGTAACGGCCACTCCGCTTCAGGCTGTTGCTGGATGAACACCTGGATTATACATTATTACACTTTAGTATGGGGAACACATATTCACTATTAACTCCGACTTCTGCCTCATAATCTCCTAATTTACTGCGTATTAATAGTTAGTAAGGTAGTTTTTGTAGCGTTTAAGTTTAGGTATTGGGTCGGATTAAGGGATGTAGAATAAGCTCATGCAGAATAAGGCATTAATATGAGCTTTAGAAGTGCTCATAAACAGACTATATCATAGTAATATGCATGATCATAAGACACTAGTTAATAACTGAACCCTAAAATAAAGAGTTAGCATTATTTTTAATAACCCAACAACCTGTCACCAATTAGTCACAATTTAAAAGTCTTGGAAAACTTAACAAATGAATTTGGTTTATTTTTACAATTCATTTATTTCAGAAAAAATGTGGCCTTGATTTTATAATTATTATAATTTTTTTACAGTGTAACTCACTCCGTCAGATTTTGTGGTGTATGTCTTGCAGTCATCGGTGATGGTGCAACAGCTTGTCTACATGTGGAAGGGAAGTTTACAGGAAGCCATGTGATTTAGTTTATATATATATGATGCTTCATCTGCACTTTGATTTGTTGTTGTTGTTTTTTTACATTACTTGATTGAAATATAATTGGTGTTTTTTGTGTATGTTAATATAATGTTAAGATGTCTGTTAAGGATTTTAGTTGGCTTGTGTTCATAACACAAAAAGGTGTGAATAAAAAAATATTGCAAAACTATAAAACATGGCATTGTAATGCCTACAAAAACCTTTATACATTATTCCAGCACAGATGTGTTTGCTCCACATTTGATATTTCACAACAGTTCACCGGCTGCTATGCTTCCAATAAAGAAATCATTATTTATATATTATTATTTATATAGATTTCATTTCTTTCGCGTATATTTTGACAGTGTCGCGTCTCCGTCTGTACTGGTGAAGAATGCAGATGATGTCGGAGCTGCAGGAATTGTCTAGAACTATATGAATCCCACTGCTTGTTTTCTTCTCCCTGTAATTATGATGCTAATATCAACACTCGGAACAAAGTAGCAATTTCAATGACTGATGTGAGTGAATTAGGCCATCCTCTACAAAGGACAGAATAGCTTTTGCTATTGTAATGGCTATAAAACTGAGCAGTGAAAAGCCAGAAATGATTGTGTGATTTCATCCGCGTGCTTATACCATCACCTGAATTGTGCTTAGCTTATTGTGCAGAAATATCATAACTTGATGAGTGAAAGCCCTCATATGAACCTGCTTACAATGGCATCCAAAATTACCATTTATGCCAACACCACAAATGTAGTAGAACAATTAGTCATGTTCGTATGCAAAAATTAATTTAGAGTGAGATGCAGGCGATGGGACGGCAGAACAAAAGGCAGCTTTTTGCGGGTTCTTTAGTCTGACAGGGATAATTAGATATATGAAATTGAAATTCCTCAGTGGGGGGTCCTGTTGACAAGGCTGTTGTTGTGTTGGAGCACTCGGACACAGCCTGATCCTTTTGTGTGTGTGTGTGTGTGTGTGTGTGTGTGTGTGTGTGTGTGTATGCTGTTGCAGCTTCTGCATCCTTTCCAGAGACACACTCAAACACTTTTTGATGCCAGTATCACAATGAAATCATATACACATCCTCATACATCTCAACTAAATTTGTTTCTTTGCATAATTTATTTAAGGGATGCATTTATTTGATTATTATGTAAATTATAGCTTTTACCTTTTGTGCAACATTGTTATTTTGTTTATAAAAGTTACTTAAAAAAAATCTGTCTTTCTCTGGGAAACTGAACAGGAAAAATCTGTAAGGAAGTAAATCTGGTTCAAAATTTTGACCTGCGCCTCAATTCTCATACTATCTTTAATAAATAGCATCTAATATGCACATATATTAATATGGTAAAATGAGACTAAAGGAACACTTAAAAAAATGTGCTGTTCACTATACGACCATAGTGTATTACATGTATTATTACATGTATATTACGTGTGTGTGTGTGTGTGTGTGTGTGTGTGTGTGTGTGTGATGGGTAGGTTTAGGGGCAGTGTAAGGGGATAGTAAATACGGTTTGTACAGTATAAAAACCATTACGCCTATGGAATGTCCCCATATGTCACAAAAACCAATGTGTGTGTGTGTGTGTGTGTGTGCGACCTGGTAATCCCTACGTTATGGGGACAAAATGTCCCCACAAAGATGGCAATATCCGAAATCCTTGTCCTTGTGGGGACATTTTTAGGTCCCCTTGAGGAAAACATCTTATAAATCACACAGGAGGAGTTTTTTTGAGAAAGTAAAAATGCAGAATGTTTCCTGTGATGGGTAGGTTTAGGGGCAGTGTGTGTGTGTGTGTGTGTGTGTGTGTGTGTGTGTGTGTGTGTGTGTGTGTGTGTGTGTGTGTGTGCGTGCGTGCGTGTGTGTGTGTGTGCGTGTGTGTGTGTGTCTTGTTTCCAGTCCAAATATCTAAATATTCTTTAATCAAGATGCATTTACTAGATCAGTAAAACGACATAAGAATTTTTTTCTTTTTTTGGGGGGGACCAAAATCTAAATGAAGTGAGTTAGTTATTATTACATTTCACTGAAGAATATTTGGTAACCCCTACGAAAGGAAAATATATTTACCAATATATTTTCTTGAATTTAATATATGCAATAATATATTGGTGGTATTATAAAATATATATTCATGCAATATATTGCAAAATATACAAATGATTGCCGCTTTCAATATATTGCAATATATTGGAAAATATAAATATTAAATCCCATATATGTGAATATATTGCAATATATTTTTGTTTCGTAAGGGAATACAGTCGCAATGTTGGAAACAGACAGACTTTTACGTTATGGATTTGACTGCACCGCCACAAACATGTAAGTAACAGTGTTCATTAATGCCTGATCTGACATATCTGATGTGTAATTTTTCAAGTTCAGGTAGATTTTATTTTTCCTAAAATAGTTTAATACTGTTTAAGCATCAGTCAATCAAGCCAGTGTCTAAACAATAAACTTTACATTGTTTTCTCAGTAAAATGTACTTAAAAATGAAATTGTGATTATATTATATACAGAAAGCGATCAAAGAACACTCATTTTTAATGGCTGAAGCTGTCAATCACACAGGGGGAGTTTATCTGGACTTTTGCCCAAACCGCCGTTATACTGAATGATGCTGCTGCACGGCACAAACAAAGCTCTTACTGTATTCACATCATGTTTGCTGTTGTTTGTGGTGAAAACATTTTGTGAGAGAAACTAGACTGATGAGATTAATGCATCTGTCATCAGGTTAGAAAAATGCCCATTATTTCCAAATTATGACATTCTCTGATGTACAAATCATACTAACATTATAAGTGCACCTCAGGAAACATTATGAAATAATTTTAAAAATCCACTTCACGACTCCTTTAATGTAATATTTCATCTGCGACAACAGTGAGCTTTTAAAGATAAAGATAGCACAATTGTAAAATCGATATGTTTGGCATTATTTTGCCACTATTAAAGGCAATGATGAAAAAAACAAAACAAAAAAACAAGCAGAGTTCTCTGCATGAAAGATCAAAGACTGGAACATCGATGTATGAAGAAAAATTCTGAAATAGATTAAATAATAGCATCAATTTGTGGAGTGCCCTCCTCAAATATTGGCACACTTGGTGAACCGGAACATTTCTCTTGATCTTTCATTAATAATATTCACAATACTCATCTTGGGTTATGTGACGTCAACACTGTTCCCTGAAAAAAAGTGGGAACCAGATGCTGTGCTCATAGTGCTATGGGAAAATGAATACCAACGCCTTCGCACTGGAAGTTTCTGGACCCCTAAAGGTTATGTAGTGTGTGTGCACACAAACACAAGAAGTGCCTCAGACACACACTGTAAAAAAATAAATAAAAAACTTCCAATGTTTTCTGGAAGTATTCCTGAGCCCATGTTGTGATGTCCATTACAGTAGCATTCCTGTATGTGATGCAGTGCCGTCTAAGGGCTGAAGATCACGGCCATCCAGTTTGGTTTTGACCCTTGACCCTTACACACAGAGATTGTTCCAGATTCTCTGAATCTTTGAATGATATTACGCACTGTAGATGAGGATAACTTCAAACTCTTTGCAATTTTTTTTCTAAAAAATTCTTTTCTGATATTGCTCCACTATTTTCCACCACAGCATTGGGGGAATTGGTGATCCTCTGCCCATCTTCTGAGAGACACTGCCACTCTGAGAGTCTTTTTTTAATACCCAATCATGTTGCCAGTTAACCTAATAAGTTGCAAATGTGTTCTCTAGCTATGCCTTATATGTACATTTAACTTTTCCAGCCTCTTATTGCTACCTGAGGAAGCTATATTTACTTGCCCTTGAGATGTATGTCTGTAAGACTGCTCAATGGTGGAAGCCATCTCCATGGCTTACGAGGTGTATGGTATGCCGTCACCTCTGCGAGTGAGAGCTTATTCCACCAGAAGTATGGCAATTTCAAAAGCCTTGTTGGTAGGAGTCTCCCTCCAAGATATTTGTGATCAAGTCAAGTCACCTATATTTATATATATGTTTTTTTGAGGAGCTGAGGATGGAGGAGTCAGGATGGAGGAGGCAAAGATAGAGGAAGTGAGGATGGAGGAGGCGAGAATGGAGGAGCAGAGGATAGAGGAGGCAAAGATAGAGGAGGCGAGGATAGAGGAGTGAGGATGGAGGAGTGAGGATGGAGGAGACGAGGATAGAGTAGGCGGCAATGGAGAGACGAGGATAGAGGAGGAGGGGATGGAGGCGGCAAGGATAGAGGAGGCAAGGATAGAGGAGGCGAGGATAAAGGAGTGAGGATAGAGGAGGAGGGGATGGAGGAGGCAAGGATAGAGGAGGTGAGGATGGAGGAGTGAGGATAGAGGAGGCGAGGATAGAGGAGGAGGGGAAGGAGGAGGCAATGATAGAGGAGGCAAGGATGGAGGAGGCAAGGATAGAGGAGACAAAGATAGAGGAGGCAAAGATTGAGGAGGCGAGGATAGAAGAGGAGGGGAAGGAGGAGGCAAGGAGGGAGGAGGCAAAGATAGAGGAGGCCAGTAGAGAGGAGGCAAGGATAGATGAGGCGAGGATGGAGGAGGCAAAGCTAGAAAAGGCCAGGATAGACGAGGAGGAGATGGAGGAGGCAAAGATAGAGGAGGCCAGGATAGAGGAGGCAAAGATAGAGGAGGCCATGATAGAGGAGGATGGGATGGAGGAGCCAAAGATTGAGGAGGTGAGGATAGAGGAGTGAGGATGGAGGAGGTTAGGATAGAGGAGGCGATGATGAAGGAGGCCAGGATAGAGGAGGAGGGAATGGAGGAGGCCAGGATAGAGGAGGAGGGGATCAAAGATAAAGACATTTTCATTTACTCAAGGACCAGGGAGGAACATATTCAACAAGTCAACACTGTGCTCAAATGTCTACTCCACCATCAACTATATGTGAAAGCAGAGAAGTGTGAGTTTCATACCCCACTATAACCTTTTTAGGCTATAACATCAGCCCCAAGGGAGTAGAGATGGATGAGTCTAAGATCAAGGCAGTCACTGAATGGCCAACCCCTACCACCATCAAGGAACTACAAAGATTCCTTGGGTTTGCAAATTTTTATAGACGGTTCATCAGGAACTACAGCACAGTTGCAGCCCCCCTCACTACGTTACTCCGAGGAAGCCCCAGGAAGTTGACTTGGCCCGAGAATGCACAATATCCTTTTAAAAGACTCAAGTCCTGCTTCACCACTGCTCCCATCTTGAAACACCCAGAGCCCGACCTCCCTTTCATAATAGAAGTGGATGCTTCAGACTGTGGCATCGGCGCCATACTCTCCCAGCGCCATGGTTCTCCAGGTAAGCTCCACCCCTGCGCCTTTTTCTCCAGAAAGCTCACCCCTGCTGAAACTAATTACGACGTAGGAAACAAGGAACTGTTGTCCATCAAATCTGCGCTAGAGGTGTGGAGACACTGGTTGGAGGGAGCCAGATGTCCATTTCAAGTTATCACAAACCACAAAAAATTAGAGTACATCAAGAATGCCAAGAGAATGAATCCCCGTCAGGCCAGATGGGCACTTTTCTTTACCCGATTCAATTTCACGGTTACTTACCGTCCAGGAAGCAAGAATGACAAGGCAGATGCCCTATCTCGAAGACATGACCCCGTTCACTCCTCAATCCACCCCGAGCCCATTCTGCCACAATATGTCATCCTTGCACCCATTCATTGGGACATTATGGAGGAGATCCATCGTGGACAACAAGAGGAACCATCACCACCAAAATGTCCTTCCAATAAGCAGTACGTACCCCAAAACCTTAGGCCGAGGGTCTTACAGTGGGTGCACACTTCCCTAGGTTCCGGTCACCCAGGAATTCAAAGGACTGCAACGCTGGCACGTAACTCTTTCTGGTGGCCCACTCTTCTCCATGATGTCACTGAATATGTCAAAGCCTGCCAGGTATGTGGCCAAGTGAGAACTCCCCGTCAACTCCCGGCGGGGCTGCTGGAACCTCTGCCCGTCCCTCAACAACCGTGGTCAAACTTGGCGATAGACTTTATCACAGATCTCCCTAATTCCAATGGTTTTACTGCCATCTGTGTCATAGATGATTTTTCTAAATCATGTCGTTTAATCCTCATGAAGAGTCTACCCACAGCTATGGAGACGGCAGAGGCCTTGTTCAACCAAGTTTTCCGGGTGTACGGACTCCCAGATGACATTGTCACTGACCGGGGACCACAATTCACATCACGGGTATGGAAGGCCTTTTGTCGTCAGTTGAATATCAATGTCAGTTTAACCTCTGGATATCACCCTCAGGCCAATGGTCAAGTTGAGAGAGTAAACCAGGAGATTGGACGCTACTTGCGCTCCTATTGTAGTCACGAACAGCACCAATGGAGCACTTTCCTGCCATGGGCTGAATATGCCCAGAACTCCCTAACACGTACTTCAACAGGACTAACCCCTTTCCAGTGCGTTCTGGGTTATCAACCGCCGCTGTTCCCTTGGTCGGGAGAACCCTCAGAGGTACCCGCTGTGGACAACTGGATGAGGAGGAGTGAGGAGGTGTGGGACAGTGCCCATGTCCGGCTTCAGTGAGCCATCAGGAGACAGAAGGATCTGGCTGAGTGCAGGAGGCGTCCCCACCCTAAATACCAGCCTGGCCAGATGGTATGGCTTTCCACGAGGGATCTACGACTGAGGCTACCTAGCAGGAAGCTCAGTCCAAGGTACGTAGGTCCCTTCGAGATACTTAAACCAATCAACCCAGTGACCTATAGACTAGAGCTTCCTGCTAATTATCGCATCTCACCCTCCTTCCATGCCTCCCTCCTGAAAACTGCACATCCTGCAACGGTAAACACTGGACCTCCACCACCTCCACCATTGGAGATCGAGGGATCCTCGGCCTATCTCGTCCTGGAGATCCTAGATTCCAGAAGGAAGGCTAATCGGTTACACTCTCTGGTGGATTGGGAGGGATACGGTCCTGAAGAGAGATCCTGGGTAGCAGCCACTGACATTCTGGATCCCTAACTCATCAGAGACTTCCACTGTGATCATCCAGACTGACCAGCACCCAGACAAAGGGGACGGCCAAGGAAAAGAACACCTAGAGGTGTTCCTAGAGGAGGGGAATCTGTAACACCTCAGACCCCGAACAGTTCATCCCTCCACCAGAGGGAGCCATCAACAGAGTTCTAGTGACACTTCCTGTCTGTAGCCTCACTTCCTGTTTGTAGCTTTAAAGCCATGTGCTTCAGTGAACTCATTGCGAAGTATTACCAGTTTATTCTGCCTTACCAAGCGGTTACCACTGTCATTTGTCTTTTCTACTGTTTTGACCTGTTTGCCTGTTCACTGGATTTTCCCTTTGACTAACGTTTGGAGTTTGTTTGCTGTCTGCCTGCCGATTGAGTTTCTGACCACTGCCTGTACTTTGATCACGTCCTTGCCTGCCGTTTTGGGTTGTGATATCTGTTCCTTACTCTTTGACAATAAAGTCCCTCTGCAACATGGATTCTAATCTGCCCTCAGCTATTGGTTCGTTACACCTTGTTGTTGGCTAGCTAACCTCCCTGTTGGACCTGAATGTGTGTCCTTCTAATAGTGACCGACCAGGGCTTTTCTACCCATGGCCTTATTGTCTGAACCTCTTCCCAAAAAGAAAGAGAACATTTTGGTTCCAAGCCTTGAGCAGCTATTAACCAAGTCATTCTGTTTACTCTGCAAATATATATATATATATATATATATATATATATATATATATATATATATATATATATATATATATATATATTATTGAGCCTACACCTTTAAAAATAAAGTTGCCAGGAAGAACCAAAAATGGGGTTTCACAGTGATGCCATAGAAGAACAATTTTTGGTTCCCCAAAGAACCTTTTCATTAAAGGTTCTTTAAATAAATAAAAAAAATTCTAACCATTTCATAGTCTAAAGAACCTTTTTGCACTACAAAGTAGAGGTCTTCACGGGTCCAAAAATTCGCACCCGAACCCGAAGAGACCCGCAATGTTCAACACAGACCCGACCCGGACCCGTCTATTATTTCAAAAACTGGACCCGGACCCGTGCAGATCCGAAAAATGCCAAAAATATATTACCCGGAACCGACATTGACCCGTCTATTATTTGATAGCTGGAACCGAACCCGCCGGGAAGACACAGACGCGACTGGACCCGATTGTCTCATATTACACAATATACTGCTGTTAACAAGTTAATGAACAAGCTGCGAAAAATAACTTGTCTCAGTCAGCCTACCTAACGATATATAGCCGTTGTCTCCCTTCCTTGTACCTTGATTGTGATATATTACAATATTCCTCATTAATTGTTCCAAGCAGGCTTAATTCACTAATTTCAGCTGTAAAAGTCAATTTTATTTCACAGTGACGGATTTATGAGTTAATTCACATAATAACTTTGACTGTTTGCCCTTTTGAACTAATAACTATTGCTCGTTTAGTGCCATGGCCGCTTGCGTTACCATTATTTATTTGCCATAATCTCTCTGTGCCGAGTCTGACTAGCAGAACTTTAAGATTAAACAAGACGGCTCATTCATATTATTTTTAAAGTCATTACAGTCACTGCGGAAGCTCGGGTTGCCATAGAAACATGACACGCGCTTGAGACTGCACTCGCGCGTCAGCTGGAGCAACCTGAAATATGAGCCTTTTTTACGCAATTTGAGCATCACAGAAAACATTTATGTGACAGTTCACCTGAGGTCTTGTTGCTGATTTGAAATATATTCTTGAGTACATTATTACCGCGTGCATGCATTAAATCTGCCCGCTTTCTAAACGGCTGAGAGAGCACGCGTGCGCGCGCGCGAGAGAGAGAGAGAGAGAGAGCGCGAGAGAGAGAGAGAGAGAGAGCGCGAGAGAGAGAGCGCGCGCGAGAGAGAGAGAGAGAGAGCGCGCGAGAGAGAGAGAGAGCGCGAGAGAGAGAGAGAGAGAGAGAGAGAGAGAGAGCGCGCGCGAGAGAGAGAGAGAGAGCGAGAGAGAGAGAGATTTTTTTTTTTGATTTTAATAAAAAACTTTATTCAATCATCACAGCATAAATATTAAACACATCAAATCCAAACCAGATCAAAAATTAATTCTTCCTCCAATACTGTGCAAAAAATCGAATTGTAACACCACTGTAGTTTAAAAGATTCTGTATCATTCATTGCTTTATAATACTTAAACTCTACAACAATTCTTGACTTGACATAAGCCTTAAATAAAGATGTAATCTCTTGACCACACCTATTTTCAATTCTGTTCTTCCTTGTTTTGTAAATTGCCATCTTTGCCTGTCCAAAGAGAAAATTAATCGATTGCCATTTTATCTTTTGTTTCTGATTATACCCAGCCCCAAAAATGAAAACCTCTGAAGTAAAATGTTGCCCCCATTTACCACACAATAACTTCAACAAGTCAAAAAGTGCACAGAGCCTTTTACACTCTAAGAAACAATGAAAAATGGTTTCCCTCAATCCACAAAATACACATTTATCATCAACATCGGGATTAATGACTGATATAAAAGCGTTAACCGCTATAGCCCCATGTAAAATCCTCCATTGTAAATCACCAGATCGTTTTGTCAATGGTGGTTTGTACAGCACCCTCCACACTGGACAAATTTCTTTTTTCAACCCAAGTTTCTCTCTCCAAACTGTATCATTCCTCCCATTTAATGTTGCTTTATTTAAAACCTTAACAAAGCATTTATACATCACTTTCCCTCCTACTTCCTTCAGTACCAGATCTTGTAGTCCATTAAGGTCCAACAAAGGACCAGATAATTCTTTAAGGTCTGGTGTCATCCCAAGCTTTGGAAAAGGGTCTCTTGCATCAAATGTTGCTCTTCCATTTTTAAACTCCTTAATCAAAGACAATTCCTCGTTTGTTAACCTTGTTTTCCACATCTCTACTACAGTTGACGTGTGGCGAATTGATTTCTGACCCAACAAACTGGCCACCGCATTTATATCATTCAGTTCGGGTCCAGCCACATCAATTATGTGCTTAAATGTCACCGCTTTGGTAGCACACAGTCTCTGCACAAGTCCTGGGACATTCCCACCCGAAATGTCCATACGAGCTCCTTTAATAAGAGGTTCCTGTAACAGCCAGTACAAAGATTTGGTATCCTCCATCCTGCACACATTGAAAAGTCCCCATACTTTGAAAAGTCCACAGTAGAATTGAGACAGTCCGGCCAGTCGTAATTGCTTCACATCCATTAAAAAGAGAGCAGCATCCAGTCCGAGTCCATCCACTGTGTGTAGGATTATTCCTGCCACTTTCCGCCACACCAGATCCACAGGCCCAGTCAGAAATTTCTGGATGAACTGCAGACGAAAAGTAGCAAGTCTGCTTGGTAAATGGACTAGTCCTTGTCCTCCCTCCTCTTTAGGAAGAAAAAGCACACTTTGAGGTACCCAGTGGAAACTGTCCCAAAAAAAGTTCACTAAAATTGTCTGTAATCGGGACAACAGTCCAACAGGCGGATCCACACAAGATAATTTATGCCACAGTGTTGAGGCAACCAAGTTATTGACAATTAAAACTCTCCCTCTAAAAGACAATTGTGAATGAAGCCATTTCCACTTCTTTAATTTTCCTTCTATTTTTTCAAAAACTCCTTCCCAATTCTTTTTTTGGGTATTTGAATCACCAAGATACACACCAAGATACTTAAATCCTTCTCTTTTCCAAACCATCCCACTGGGTAATTTTGGAAGTCCTCCCTCCCATTTCCCAACAGCCAATGCTTCACTCTTCTCCCAGTTAACTTTGGCAGCTGAAATAACTCCAAATTCATTAATGACAGAAACCAATTTATTAATGTCTTCTTGCCCGTTTACCATTACCATGACATCATCAGCATAAGCAGAAATTTGATGTTGAATATCATGATGCAGTACTAAACCATTAATCACAGTTCTTAATCTATTCAGCATTGGTTCAATAGCTAATGAGTAGAGCATGCCGGACAGTGCACAGCCCTGTCTGATCCCCCTAGTGACTTTAAAAGGGGCGCTCAAACCACCATTGATCTTCAGCAAACTTTCGGTGTCCTGGTACAGCACTTTTATCATTCCAATAAAGTCAGAACTAAAACCAAATGCTTCTAAGGTGTCCCATAAATACTGGTGCTCCACTCTATCAAATGCTTTCTGTTGGTCAATAGAGATAAAACCCAAATTAACCCCTAAAAGACTTGAAACATTTAAAACATCTCGTATGAGACTAACATTATCAATAATTGATCTGCCTGGCACGCAGTACGTCTGGTCAACATGAATGACCTGCCCCATCACCTTTCTTAGTCTATTTGCTAAGGTCTTAGAAAGAATTTTAAGATCAGAGCAAAGCAAACTCACAGGTCTCCAGTTCTTAATCTCCTGTAAGTCACCTTTTTTTGGTATCAGTGTAATTACTGCCCTCCTACAGCTCAAGGGCAAAGAGCCAACAGACAAACTTTCATTTAGGACGGCCAGCAGGTCCTCGCCCAGCACAGCCCAAAGCTCCTTATAAAACTCAGCTGGGAGTCCATCCATCCCAGGAGCTTTTCCGCTCTCCATGCCCTTCAGAGCATTCAGAAGTTCCTCTGCAGAGAAAGGCCTCTCCAGCTCTGCCTTTGAGTCCTCCAGGACACCTGGCAGACCTTCATAGAAGCTAGCAGATAACTGCTTGTCCTCTCTGTATTCACTGCTGTACAAATTGCCATAGAACTGTACAGCTCGTTTTCTGATATCAGATGTCTGTGTTAGCTCTTGCCCATTCTCAGAGCGTAGACAGTGAATATAACGGCACTGACCATTCTTTTTTTCAAGACTAAAGAAAAACTTTGATGGGGCATCCATTTGTGTTAAGTTCTGAAAACGAGAACGGACCAAAGCCCCCTGCGCTTTAATGCCAAGCAAATCAGCAAGAAGAGACGTCTTAGTTTTAAGTGTCTCAATATGTCTTCCCTCCCCAGTAACCTCTGCTAACCCTTGCGCTTCTATTATTTCAGATTCAAGTTTTTCCATTGATCTAGTGATGTCCCGAGAAACACTGAAAGTATACTGTTGACAAAAAGCTTTCACCTCAACCTTTCCACAATCCCACCACTCAAGCAAATTTTTAAAACAATGCTTTCTCAGTTTAAAATTATTCCAGAAGGAAGTAAACACATCTCTAAAATGAACATCACTTAACAGGGAGGTGTTAAAGTGCCAGTATGCACTCTTTAACTTCACATTTGCTATATATACATCACATGATATTAAACAATGATCAGAAAAACCAGTTGGTGTAATAAAACATCTTTTCACAATATTAAAATTATGTCTAAAACAATAAATCCTGTCCAACCTGGCCAAGGAAATAAGGTTTCCTCTATTATGTACCCATGTGTATTGTCTTGCATTATTATTTAGCTCCCTCCATACATCACACAAGCTGTGAGTCTCAATTAATTCACTTAAAACCCGGCTTGAAGCAGCATGAGGTTCAGTGTGATTCCTGTCCATTCTATAATTCTCTGTACAGTTAAAATCGCCACCCAAAAACAAAAAATCATCAGAACCGCAATTCTGCAGGACAGTATCAACATCTTTGAGAAAAGTTACTCTTTCACTTCCATTTGTAGGAGCATAAACATTAATAAAAACAGCCCTGAATTTTTCAAACTGAGCCCTTATGCATAATAATCTGCCAGGAACCACATGTTTAACATCACATGAAATAGGCAAAAAATTCTTAGCAAAGAGAACAGCCACCCCTCCTCTGGTAGAGCCCATGTGAGCAAAAACCACATCACCCTCCCATTCCTTCTTCCATTCTATTTCATTATTACAGTCACTGTCGTGTTTCTTGAACAAACATCACATCAATATTCTTTTGTTTGATAAGTTCAAACAACAATGCTCTTTTATGCATATCTCGGGCCCCGTTCAAGTTAAGAGAGCTCACCCTCATTGCACTCATTATAAAAAATAGTATGAGGGAACATAAACCAAACAAAAGCATAAAAAAGTACAGATTATGTGGTTTCAAAACCATCCTCAGATTGTAGTTCTAATTTCAGTTTGGTAACAAATTTCTTCAATCTATAGATTTCTTGCACTGTAAACTGTTGCCCTCCTTCACCTCTCATTAGCACTGTCACTGAGTGGATGAACTTCCTGCGGTCAGCAAAGAAGTCTTCAACTTGAACATTTTTCATATTTTTGGTCTTTTGCAGAAATAACCTTATTTTGTCAAAATTGTAATCACTGCGTCTACTGCGTCTCTCGTTGCTGTCCACTAAATCATTGTCAGAATCATCAACCGTACTGCATTCTGTATCAGAGTGTTTTTCAGACTCTATGTTCATTAGTCTGCTCACTTTGGCTGCTTCTGTACTCTTCCTAACCCTTTTCCTCTTAGTATTGGGTATTTTAAACAGTGTTTCATCACACATGTCAGTCCCCATCTCCTCCTCCATAACAGACACCGTTTCTTTCTCCCCACTCTCCGAACTTTCCTCCACCAACTCAGTCACCATTGTGTTAGTTTTCTCCTCTGTGCTCTCCCCTACACCAGCAGTAAGCACTAAACCGGCTTCCTCCCTCTCACCTCCTGTGCTTCGCCCCGCAACATTACCATCATCATCATCATCATCAGTCGCGATTACACTCGCGCTATCCCGCACTGCTTCCCTACTCGGGCCCGACTCAGAGTCTAATTCATTCTCTCTCTCAGGACATGCACGCCTAACATGCCCCTCCTGCCCACAACCAAAACATTTCATAGTATCAGACGATGCAAATACAACATAATCAAAGCCATCGACTCTGAATTTAAAAGTGACGTTCAGCTCATCCATATCGCTCTTTAAGATCATATGTAACTGCCGTCTGAAACATACTACATGTTTAAGCAAAGGTGATTTACACCCCAGTGGAATCCTTTTCATTTGGGACACAATCTTTCCATGTCTAGATAATTCATTAACTAGGAGCTCATCTTTAATGAAAGGTGGGACATTAGACAGCGTTACCCTTTTTGCCGGCTGAACGAGCGGCATTACCGGTGTAAAAGTGTCCTGAATGACAACTCCGCTCTGAACTACACTGTTTACTTTCTCAATAGAATCCAGGAAAATGACCACAGCACTGTTCATTCGTGAAGCCGACATAATACTGTCGAAACCCACAGCTTCACCAACAGCCAGGCTACAATCTTCCACAGAGCAGTTCATCACAGGCGCGAGTTTTATCCCATGCCTACGAGAAAGCTGCTCAAACTTTGTTTGGCGTGGACCCGCCATTGCCGACCAGCAAACGCTGGCTGACAGCGCTCCACAACCCCAAACCCTCCTTAAGCTTTCCTAACTTAATTCCCAAGTAAACGTATAAACAGGAAACCAGAGAACAGTAAAAGAAACAATAAAGAAAGAAAAAAGAAAAGCACACTCACTCACTGCAGCAACCTCGCTCACACGCAAACTCCGCCCACTCACTCACAGCATCCGCTCAGAGAGAGAGAGAGAGAGTGAGAGAGAGAGAGAGAGAGAGAGAGAGAGAGGAGAGAGAGAGAGAGAGAGAGAGAGAGAGAGAGAGAGAGAGAGCGAGAGCGAGAGAGAGAGAGAGAGAGAGAGAGAGAGAGAGAGAGAGAGAGAGAGAGAGCGCGCTGAGAGAGAGAGAGAGAGAGAGCGCGAGATGAGAGAGAGAGAGAGAGAGAGAGAGAGAGAGCGCGCGCGAGAGAGAGAGAGAGCGAGAGAGAGAGAGAGAGCGCGAGAGAGAGAGAGAGAGAGAGAGAGAGAGAGAGAGAGAGAGAGAGAGAGAGAGAGAGAGAGAGAGAGAGAGAGAGAGAGAGAGAGAGAGAGCGCGCTTGTGTTTTTGTTGTTGTTGTGTATTTCTAAACCTCATTTCCCGGCTCACACTTTTCTTATCCTAATTTAGCAATTTGTAAGTTACACAAAACACACAAGCCGCGCTGACTCTCACGACCAGGTGTTCTCCGATTCCGATTGACGTATTACATAGGCTACAACATAAACAGACCCGGGAACCGAAGTAATAGATTAGGACCTGACCCGGACCCGGCTGACCATTTAAAAAATAGACCCGAACCTGTACGGGTCCCGGGTCGGATCCCGGGTCCACGGGTCTCGGGTGCTCCGTGAAGACCTCTACTACAAAGAACCTTTCTGTATATTGGAATGGTTCTTTGGATAGTAAAGGTTCTTCATGGAACCATATACCCTGCCAAAGAACCATTTAAGAACCTTTATTTTTAAGAGGGTAGTAGCTTGGGAAGTGCCGTAGAGAGTGTTTGACCAGAAGGGGGTGTGGCTTAGTTGAAACTGCCATTATTGGTGCTTTCTCAAAGCCATTTCTTGGCATGCTCTTCTTCAGCATTGCAGTGTGGGTATTTTGTTCCCCAAAAGTGTCTCAAGACGAAGTGCGAGTTCTCTATCAAAAAGGAACGCCTAGGGTTAGGACTGTATCCATGGTTCCCTGAGAACTGGGAATGAGACACTCGCCGCCATCTCGCCATGCTTCTGAGTCCCTTTAGACGAAGAAGTGGATGACATGTTTTCTCGATGCCCCTTAAATACTTCCTGGTCCCACTAGTAGTGATGTCATAGGTCACAGTTGCCATTATTTAACATGTGACACCAGTCACGCTGAGGCATTCCCCAATAGTGTCTCAGGATGCAGTGTCTCGATCCCTGTTCTCAGGGAACCAGGGTTACAGTCATAACCCCAGATATTTTCTGGATTACAGGTGAGCCAAGGGATAGCACAATATTATACACAAACCTCTAAAACACTTTGCAATATAATGAGTGTGTGAAGTGAATGAGTGTAAATATATTGCTGTCTCTGTGCATCTCTAATATCAGTAATATCAACTAAAATACTACAATATAAACATTTTCTACTAATTGATGTGTCTATTTAAATGGTATAAACCTTGCAAGATATCTACTTTATATTTCTTACACGCTATGAGACGACTAACATTTATGTATGCATTATAATCGTGTAGTGAAAGTTATTTTAGAAATTTTCAACCACTGAATATTTTCTTCAAATCTTCAAGGTTCTGGATGATTGTTCTGATATAACTGCACATTGAGTTTTATTTTTTATTTTATTTTTTTTACATTTAGTATTATTCTAATAATTAAAAGATTTTTAAATATTTATTTATCGGGATTGGGAAAGTTGGCACTTGATCTCAAGTCATCCGAAGCACGGCCATGCTTCATAGCCAACTTAAAAGTTTTGTCTGTGTCCCAGAGTTGTAGTCTTTAGTGTCAGAAACTTGTCTGACACATTCTCTATAGGCTCAAACAGAGGTACCTCGCAGGAAGCGAGTCATTAACGGGTGTCTCCCCAAAGAAAGGAGTGTGGCAAGCAGCCAAGGCCGCCACGTACACCTTTATCATGGAGGGGGTCAACGCCGCTGAGAATCTAACCTCCAGTAACACCAGCACTCCAACAATAATCTCCACTTTAGTGCATATATCTTCCTCGTGGACGGAGCTTTGGAGGGAAGAATAGTCTCAACGACCTCGGCCTAGAGACCTGACTCTACAAGCTGGGTTCCCTCAGCCGCCAAGCCCATAGTTTTCATAACTCCAGGTGGGGGTGAAGGAAGACCACACTCACCAAAGAGAGAAGGTCCCTCCTGGTCGGAATCTATATCAGAGAGCCTTCCAGAAGGGATATCAGGTCCGAGAACTATACCAACAAGTGAACCCTGTCCCGGTGTACTTTCTCCAGAACTCCCAGAAGCAGAGCAATAGGGGGGAAAGCATACAGGGGCAGCCTTGGGGGGGCCGGAGGAGACAGAGAAAACAAGAGAGGGCAGTTGGAGTTCTTGTCTGAGGCAAACAGGGCTACTTCTGCTTTCCCAAAGTTCTTCCACAGGAGCTCCACCACCTCGGGGTGAAGTACCCATGCCCCGGGTCTCGGCCCCTGCCTCGACAGTATGTTTGCTTCCTGATTCAGGACCCCTGGAATATAAACTGGCCTGATAGACTGCAGTTTCCCTTGGGCCCACAGGAGGATCTGACATGTCAGCTTGTACAAGAGGCGAGACCTCAGACCCCCCCAGATGATTTATATAGGCGACCTCCGATGTGTTGTCTGATCTGACAAGCACGTGGTGGCCCCTGAGGTCTGGCAGGACGTTTTTCAGGGCCTGAAACACTGCCCTCATCTCTAGGCGATTTATATGCCACAGGCGCTGATATTCCTTCCATAGACCTTGGGATGAGTGACCACTCATCCAACCCGTGAGAGATGCATCTGTCGTTAGCCTGACACGACAAACTTAAGCGCCTAACACTGGTCCCTGGGATTGAAACCGAGGATCTTTCCACATGACCAAAGCACAAAGGCATCGCCGCGTGACCTTGATGATGCGAAGTGGGTTCCCCCTCAGGGAGAACCCCTCGGTTCTGAGCCACCAGTGTAACGGCCTCAAATTCAGCAGGCCAAAAGGTATCACTTTGGATCACTTTGGAGGGATGAACACGTTATTGGTATGCTTCTCCAATGAAAGCAAGCCTCAGGAACTTTCTGTGTTAAGGAAGGATGGAAACATGGAAGTAAGCGTCTTTGAGATCTATAGTAACAAACCAGTCCCCTGACCTGATCTGTGACATGATCTGTCTGAGTGTAAGCATCTTGAACTTGAGCTTCCCTACAGAATGATTTAATAGACCCAGATCTAATATCGGACGCAGTCCTCCATCCTTCTTTGGTAGAATAAAGTAATGTCTGTAAAACCCTGACTCCCTGCTGGGAGGGGGAACCCTCTCTATAGCCCTTTCGCAGAAGAGTCTCTACTTCTTGTGCCATAACTAGAGCCTGCTCCGGGCCTACCACTGTGGGTAGGATACCACTGAAAGGAGGTGGTTACCTTATGAACTGAATTGAGTACCCCCTCTCCACTGTCCGCAGGACCCATCAAGATATATTCGGTAGACGTTTCCATTCACCCAGAAAATCTACTAAGGGTACCAGCCTCTCGAGGCTGGCCTCTGGTGTACTTTGAACAGCAAGTGCAGTGCCCTAAAGCGGCGAACCGGCAGGGAATGACTGACTTGAACGTTCCGGGACCCTCCAAAGAGGGGGGCGGACCACCCTCGGATGGCCTGTGGGGACCTTCTGCACCCCGGCATTGTGGCGGGGTTGGCAGCGTGGCCCCCTCAGGGCACCGAAGGAAGACAGGTACTGTGTGCTGAGGTAAGCACCTTATACCCTCACCGTCCCGACCCAGCTGGCTTCACGACTTCTTCAATGAGGCCTTCTTGATGATAATGACTGTCCTCAGATCAGCCCTACACCTCGAAGACCTCTTCTGCGAGCATCGCTCCGCCTCCCAGTCTCTTTGAGGGGGGGCACGGGCAGCAACGCTCTGCTTCTGCTGCGTCCTGTGTGCTTGGATTTGCTTAACCACCTCAATCTGCTTCTGGACGGCTGAGAACTGTTGAGTTGGGACTGTGCCACCGAAGAGGCCAGCCTGGGATATGGGCTAGTTGAGGAGGCGGGCTCACTCAGCCTTCCCACATCGACCTTCATCGGAGGGTGGTGGCACGCAGCTCATTGATGAGCCCTGGATCGGCTCTACCCTCATGCCTGCGCATAGGGGCGGCGGCTTACCCCGTAGCACTGCTGGACCTCGCCAGCGAAGTAAACGAGCTGATAGGCTTTGGGAGGGCGCTTAGGATAGTCTCACCACTTCCGGTCAAAGTACTCTGTGGACACCATAGTGCACAACAGAGTGTTCAACCGTGAGAGGGACCTCAGTGTACTCTCGGCCCCATCGAGGGCAGAGAAGGCGGAGGAGGCCACCGAACAGTCACAGGAAGACACAAGGACCTCCAGGACCGCGTGAGCTCCTCATGCATCTTGGGAATGAAGAGATAACATGGCTGTCAACTCTAGGTCAAATCCGAGCAGTGCTAACACACCCGGAGGCGGAGCATAGCCGAAACGTCATCCCCAACGGAAAACATGCCCACACACACACACACACACACACACACACACACACACACACACACACACACAGGAGACAATAACCCTAAACCTGCCCATCTCACACACACACACACACACACACACACACACACACACACACACACACACACACACACACACACACACACACACACACACACACACATCCTTTAACTACACTCTAACTAAACAACTTTCAGCATTTTTACATTTTCAAAAAGCATCTCTTAGTATTTGTAAGTGAAAGTGATTTGTAAGCCGTTTTTCTTCCGGGGACTTAAAAATGTCCCTACAAGGACAAGGATTTCTGGAATTGGCTTCTTTGTATACCTGAACCTGACACACACACACACACATACGTGCACACTCACACACACAGTTCACCCAACTATACAAGTGTTTGCACACAACTATAGCGATTGTAAAGACATTTGCTGAGCTTTTGAAATCAAACTCTGAAGTGACGAAATACTGAAAGAGAGGCGCAGGAAAAGAGACAGATGACGAGTGAGGTTGAAATGGACTTGTTGTGCTGCTAATTACTGCAATTTTTAGGATGCGGGACACTGATGAGTGCTGTGTTCATTTGCGTCGGGGCATGTTGTGTGTGTGTGTGTGTGCGCTCGGGGGTGATTAAGAGCAGGATTAGCCGGCTGTCCTGAAGAGGGGGGCGGCGCATCAGAGACCAGCCTGACCTTCTCATTTCATCCTCATTAGTATCTCATGTCAACACAACAGCGGCTCCTTAATCATTTGCTATCATCATTGGCCCCAGTTCAAACACACACACTCACACACACACCGCTCCTTAAAATCCCTGACACAAATATAAACACACACACACGTGCGGGGCAAACATAACCAGCTTCCACAAGAGCATGCTGGCAAATGCAAAGAAAGGAAGTTGTTGAATGGCTGATTCCCATGATCATGTCCTCCTAAACGCTCCGACCACGGCTCGTCTGTCTGTGTCAGTGTGTGTGTGTGTGTGTGTGTGTGTGTGTGTGTGTGTGTGCCACGGCCGGTCCCACGCAGGCCACAGCAAATGAGCTCTATTCATTTCCCCCCCTCGGCATATGGCGGCCCATTGTTTGTCCTGCACAACTGATGTTTGCTGGCATGTCGTGTCGTGTCGTTTCCCAAACCCTGACGGGCCACCAGAGAACAAATGACGAGATCATAATCCTGCTAAAAGTGTTCTTCTTACTCAGTCATTTTGTCTTGTTTCCAGTCTAAATATCTAACAATTCTTAACTCAAGATGCATTTACTAGATCAGTAAAACCACATGAGATATTTTCCTTGTTTTGTTGAAAATAAAATCAAAATGAAGTGAGTTTTTGCTTAAAACTAAAACGTTTTGCTTAAATAATCTTATTTCTGATTGAAATCTTGTTTCTTGTTTCCGTCCCAAACAGAATTATTAAAAAGAAAAAAGCTTAATATAAGAGCAGTGTTTTTGTTTGCAGTGTAACCCAAACCTAAGGAAGATAGGTTTTTAAAAAACATTTTTTAAGGGAGATAGGTGATCTTTTGTGATTATTACTCAAACCTTTGGTCCAGGGCTCGACATTAACGCTTGATATTAACGGGGCGAGTGAAAGAGGATTTTACTTGCCGACCGGACAAGTAGCCTGATTAAAACACCAAACACCAACTTAAAGGTTTAGTTCACCCAAAAATGAATATTATGCCATTAATGACTCTCCCTCATGTGGTTGGACACCCGTCAGACCTTCGTTCATCTTCAGAACACAAATGAAGATATTTTAGAGTAAAGCTGAGAAAGGCTTCAGATAGGCCTCCATTGGCATTCAGTCCATTCCCACTCACAAGACCCATAAAGGCCCTAAACACATCGACACACAGCCCATCTCACTACAGCGGCTGGACAATCACTTTACAATACGACAAAAATTGTTTTTGTGCGCCAAAAAAAATCAAAATATTTTATCCAATGAGTTCTTGTCTTCCGTGTCGGTCTCGCTCCTCCTCTTCTGGGTCATGAACGGCGGAGCTGCGTCATATTCTCACGCATGCGTCGAGTTCACGTCAATAACTCGGCGGATAAAGTCATTATTTAGATTTTTGTGCACAATAACTATTTTCGTCGCATTGTAAAGTGATTGTGCAGCCGCTGTAGTGAGATGGGCTGTGTGTCGATGTGTTTAGGGCCTTTATGGGTCTTGTGAGTGGGAATGGACTGAATGCCAATGGAGGCCTATCTGAAGCCTTTCTCAGCTTTACACTAAAATATCTTAATCTGTGTTCTGAAGATGAACGAAGGTCTGACGGGTGTCCAACCACATGAGGGGGAGGAGTTAATGACATCATCTTCATTTTTGGGTGAACTAACCCTTTAAAATGACATTGTTTTCTGGGGAAAAAATGTAAATGAAGTGAGTTTTTGCTTAAAACAAGAAACAAATATGTCAATGGTCAGAAAAATAATCTTGTTTCTGTTTGAAGTTGTGTTTCTTACTTCTTTCCTAAACAGAAACTGATTATTTTATATTTAGACTGGAAACTAAAAGGTAAGAAAAGCATTTTTATACTCGCATGGTTTGACACATAATCAAGCGCTTTTAAGGAGTTCAATTATACTGTCATATTTTGATTTTGACAACATTTATGTTCTTTTGAAGTGTTTGTTCTTTAATTGCTAATGTTACCTTTGACCCCACAGACTGAACTAAATGAAGCATTGCTTGGTCATTGGTTGAGCTAAACTGCTATTATCTAATTGTGTTTGTAACTTTAACAGCTGATTGGTTAATTGTGATCAATTACATCCCTTTCTATCAAAGCTATCTAACATTATCAAGATGAGTTTGTTCCGTTTAACTCTAATAATGTGAGAAATGTTGAAGGTGTCTAAATACATTTTGGTTTTGACTGTAGATTAATTATTATTATTAAAACTATTAAAGTTATTCAATCAAGAACATTGAGTGATTTATATTTATAAGACTGCTGTCACTTTAAGGCCAAATGCACGGATCCAATACACTGATACTCATCCGATATTTTCCCTACGGTTTGTGTTCTCCCAGACATTTACACTTTTGAGCAATTGTATTCCCCAATCCCTCCCTAAGATTTGACTCTAGTTTTTATTCATTGATTAAAAAATGTCTATATATATTTCCATCATAGTTTTTTATTTAGTAATCGTCTCGTTTCAGTCAGTGAAAAAAACTAAACAAATGATGTTGATGAAAAATGATTCACTGATGAAATTAACACTTACATATGAATCCGACATCTCACATGAGCGGGATCTGAGCGCTAGAAAGGAACATATAGCTTCAGAAAGTAGAAAATTAAGTTGGTTTTCGATGCTAATCTGTAGTATTGTGTAGTATTTCTCAGTGACTAAGAACATGTAAGGAAATTGGTGACATTTACAATAGTATAAAGTCGGGGTGTCCAAAGACACTAATCATCAACACTAGCATGCAAACACTAGGCCCTTTTAGGGGCTTCTTTAAGTCAGAAATGTTAAATAAATTACTAAAATATTCAGGCAAATTAATACACTTTTGTCTAATTTCGCCATTTTGATTGAATTGAAAATGGGCCCATGTAATGTGATTCAGAGTGTGGCCTAATTAATGAACGAGAAATATTTAGCTGTTTTCTTCAGATTAGGCATATGATTAATAATGAATGTGAACATGTTGTAAATTAATAAAATTTCATTTGTAGCCTTCAGTAAAATAAAAAAAGTATAATATAAAAAAATATAAAAATCTTTCTTCAGCCTGTATTGGCATTAGATTAGTAATGAATGTGTGCATATTGTGAATTAACATAATAAACGCAGTTAGCCTTCAGTAAATTAACGTGTGTATAAAATGACTCATAAAACATATAAATATCAGTTAGCCTTACTTTCAAAGTTTAGTATAAACTATATGAGCATGCAAGTGAGAGGTGAGAAGCAGAAAAGGTTTTTTTGGTGATGTTGTTTTTTTAAGAAAGAACCTGCTTTTGGATATGACTACTGTAAAAGTAAAAGCACAGTGCTAATGGAAATGACTGGAAATACGGTATGCTGTTTCTCTAAAGCAGAAGTTTGTAAGGCAGAGGATAAATCTGCAGCAGAAACAAGAAGCAGTCCTGATGAACTTCCTTCAACACACAACTTTCACCAGGTTTTAGTCACAAACCAGCAGAAAAGAGCATGTCTAGACTGAGAGGAAGTCTGATCAGACACAGTGATGACCGACTCTCTCTCTCTCTCTCTCTCTCTCTCTCTCTCTCTCTCTCTCTCTCCCTGTCTCCCTCTCTCTCGCTCTCTCTCACTCGCACACACACACACACACACACACACACACACACACACACACACACACACACACACACACACACACACACACACACACACACACACACACACATCAGTTATCCCTTCTAAAGCATCCCTTCATCTGATCTGTGTTCTGCAGATCTCTGCTGCTCGTCTGGCTATATATATATATATATATCAGGTGTCGTTATGTCAGTGATCCAGTTATCCGTTGGACATATAAACAGTGTGTTTAAAGCAGAAGGTCCCAGATGTCCAACCCGACCTTCTCCAATGCCCTGCTCTGTCACGCTTCAGCTTCCCATGTCAATCACTGTATGATGGATGAGGTCAGAGGTCAGCGTCCCTGTCCCTGGAGTCCACTCTCTGACCTCACAAACACAATGTCTTCCAATGGCTCCTTCAAAGCATGAAATCAGAGTCTTGTGCTCAAACAGGCATGAGCCACCTAAACCAGGATCTCAACACCTACACCTAAACCAGGATCTCCACATCTACACCTAAACCAGGATCTCCACACCTACACCGAAACCAGTATCTCCACATCTACACCTAAACCAGGATCTCCACACCTACACCTAAACCAAGATCTCCACATCTACACCTAAACCAAGATCTCCACACCTACACCTAAACCAGGATCTGCACATCTACAGCTAAACCAGGATCTCCACATCTACACCTAAACCAGGATCTCCACACCTACACCGAAACCAGGATCTACACCTAAACCAGGATCTCCACACCTACACCTAAACCAGGATCTACACCTAAACCAGGATCTCCACACCTACACCTAAACCAGGATCTCCACATCTACACCTAAACCAGGATCTCCACACCTACACTGAAACCGGAATCTCCACACCTACACCTAAACCAGTATCTCCACATCTACAGCTAAACCAGTATCTCCACATCTACACCTAAACCAGTATCTCCACATCTACACCTAAACCAGGATCTCCACACCTACACCGAAACCAGTATCTCCACATCTACACCTAAACCAGGATCTCCACACCTACACCTAAACCAAGATCTCCACATCTACACCTAAACCAAGATCTCCACATCTACACCTAAACCGGGATCTCCATACCTACACCTAACCCTTTTTTTTTTTTTTTTTTTTAATGAATTACCTTTGCCTTATGCCCAAGCAGTATTTGTGTGATCTGTGATGTCTGTGGTGTTTTTTATGTTTGTGATGTTCTTTTAAGAAGCAACTATGCACTGTGCCCAAGCAGAATTTCCCCTCGGGGACAATAAAGTAACCAAACCAAACCAAACTAAACCAGTATCTCCACATCTACACCTAAACCAGGATCTCCACACCTACACCTAAACCAGGATCTCCACACCTACACCGAAACCAGAATCTCCACATCTACACCTAAACCAGTATCTCCACATCTACAACTAAACCCGGATCTCCACATCTACACCAAAACCCGGATCTCCACACCTACACCTAAACCAGGATCTCCACATCTACACCTAAACCAGGATCTCCACACCTACACCGAAACCAGTATCTCCACATCTACACCTAAACCAGGATCTCCACACCTACACCTAAACCAAGATCTCCACATCTACACCTAAACCAAGATCTCCACACCTACACCTAAACCAGGATCTGCACATCTACAGCTAAACCAGGATCTCCACATCTACACCTAAACCAGGATCTCCACACCTACACCGAAACCAGGATCTACACCTAAACCAGGATCTCCACACCTACACCTAAACCAGGATCTACACCTAAACCAGGATCTCCACACCTACACCTAAACCAGGATCTCCACATCTACACCTAAACCAGGATCTCCACACCTACACCGAAACCGGAATCTCCACACCTACACCTAAACCAGTATCTCCACATCTACAGCTAAACCAGTATCTCCACATCTACACCTAAACCAGTATCTCCACATCTACACCTAAACCAGGATCTCCACACCTACACCAAAACCAGTATCTCCACATCTACACCTAAACCAGGATCTCCACACCTACACCTAAACCAAGATCTCCACATCTACACCTAAACCAAGATCTCCACACCTACACCTAAACCAGGATCTGCACATCTACACCGAAACCAGGATCTCCACATCTACACCTAAACCGGGATCTCCATACCTACACCTAACCCTTTTTTTTTTTTTTTTTTTTAATGAATTACCTTTGCCTTATGCCCAAGCAGTATTTGTGTGATCTGTGATGTATGTGGTGTTTTTTATGTTTGTGATGTTCTTTTAAGAAGCAACTATGCACTGTGCCCAAGCAGAATTTCCCCTCGGGGACAATAAAGTAACCAAACCAAACCAAACTAAACCAGTATCTCCACATCTACACCTAAACCAGGATCTCCACACCTACACCTAAACCAGGATCTCCACACCTACACCGAAACCAGAATCTCCACATCTACACCTAAACCAGTATCTCCACATCTACAACTAAACCCGGATCTCCACATCTACACCAAAACCCGGATCTCCACACCTACACCTAAACCAGGATCTCCACACCTACACCTAAACCAGAATCTTCACATCTACACCTAAACCAGGATCTCCACATCTACACTTAAACCAGTATCTCCACATCTACACCTAAACCAGGATCTCCACATCTACAGCTAAACCAGTATCTCCACATCTACAGCTAAGCCAGGATCTCCACATCTACACCTAAACCAGTATCTCCACATCTACAGCTAAGCCAGGATCTCCACATCTACACCTAAACCAGTATCTCCACATCTACAGCTAAACCAGTATCTCCACATCTACAGCTAAACCAAGATCTCCACACCTACACCTAAACCAGGATCTGCACATCTACGCCTAAACCAGGATCTCCAGATCTACACCTAAACCAGGATCTGCACATCAACATCTTTAACCAGGATCTACACATCTACAGCTAAACCAGGATCTGCACATCTACACCTAACCCCGGATCTCCACATCTACACCTAAACCAGGATCTGCACATCTACACCTATACCAAGATCTCCACATCTATACCTAAACCAGGATCTCCACATCTACACCTAAACCAGGATCTCCACATCTACACCTAAACCAGGATCTCCACATCTGCACCTAAACCCAGATCTCCACATTTACACCTAAACCAGGATCTCCACATCTACACCTAAACCAGGATCTCCACATCTACACCTAAACCAGGATCTCCACATCTACAACTCAACCAGGATCTCCACACCTACACCTAAACCAGGATCTCCACATCTACACCTAACCCCGGATCTCCACATCTACACCTAAACCAGGATCTGCACATCTACACCTAACCCCGGATCTTCACATCTACACCTAAACCAGGATCTGCACATCTACATCTTTAACCAGGATCTGCACATATACACCTAAACCAGGATCTCCACATCTGCACCTAAACCCAGATCTCCACATTTACACCTAAACCAGGATCTCCACATCTACACCTAAACCAGGATCTCCACATTTACACCTAAACCAGGATCTCCACATCTACACCTAAACCAGGATCTCCACATCTACACCTAAACCAGGATTTGCACATCTACACCTAAACCAGGATCTGCACATCTACACCTAAACCAGGATCTGCACATCTACATCTTTAACCAGGATCTGCACATATACACCTAAACCAGTATCTCCACATCTACACCTAAACAAGGTTCTCCACACCTACACCTAAACCAGGATCTCCACATCTACACCTAAACCAGGATCTCCACATCTACACCTAAACCAGGATCTCCACATCTACACCTAAACCCAGATCTCCACATTTACACCTAAACCAGGATCTCCACGTCTACACCTAAACCAGGATCTCCACATATATACCTAAACCAGGATTTGCACATCTACACCTAAACCAGGATCTCCACATCTACACCTAAACCAGGATTTGCACATCTACACCTAAACCAGGATCTCCACATCTACACCTAAACCAGGATCTGCACATCTACACCTATACCAAGATCTCCACATCTACACCTAAACCAGGATCTCCACATCTACACCTAAACCAGGATCTGCACATCTACACCTATACCAAGATCTCCACATCTACACCTAAACCAGGATCTGCACATCTACGCCTAAACCAGGATCTCCAGATCTACACCTAAACCAGGATCTGCATATTACAGCTAAAAATCTACAGCATAGAGGAACGGTGTGTAATGGTGTGTGTGTGTGTGATGGGTAGGTTTAGGGGCAGTGTAAGGGGATAGAAAATACGGTTTGTACAGTATAAAAACCATTACGCCTATGGAGAGTCCCTGTAAACCACATAGACCAACATGTCTGTGTGTGTGTGTGTGTGTGTGTGTGTGTGTGTGTCAGTGTGTGTGTGTGTGTGTGGTTCTTGACAGACCCCAGCTCATTTCCCTTAGAAATAGAAAATAATATTTTAGTGCCTCGGAATAATAATATTTTTCTGTTATATTTTTTAGTAGTTTTGTTATTATTTAACTATTCTATGATACTTTAGATAACTGGATAAACATTAAGCTTTTACCACACACACACACACACACACACACACACACACACACACACACACACACACACACACACACACACACACACACACACACACACACAGAGAGAGAGAGAGCGAGAGAGAGAGAGAGAGAGAGAGAGAGAGAGAGAGAGAGAGAGAGAGAGAGAGTCTTTTTTTAAAAATTAGCATATTCATTATTTTCCATAATGTAATGATAAAAATTAAACTTTCATATATTTTAGATTCATTGCGCACCAACTGAAATATTTCAGGTCTTTTATTGTTTTAATACTGATGATTTTGGCATACAGCTCATGAAAACCCAAAATCTCAAAAAAATAGCATATCATGAAAAGGTTCTCTAAACGAGGTATTAACCTAATCATCTGAATCAACCAATTAACTCTAAACACCTGCAAAAGATTCCTGAGGCTTTTAAAAACTCCCAGCCTGGTTCATTACTCAAAACCGCAATCATGGGTCAGACTGCCGACCTGACTGCTGTCCAGAAGGCCATCATTGACACCCTCAAGCGAGAGGGGAAGACACAGAAAGACATTTCTGAACGAATAGGCTGTTCCCAGAGTGCTGTATCAAGGCACCTCAGTGGGAAGTCTGTGGGAAGGAAAACGTGTGGCAAAAAACGCTACACAACGAGAAGAGGTGAGCGGACCCTGAGGAAGATTGTGGAGAAGGACCGATTCCAGACCTTGGGGGACCTGCGATAGCAGTGGACTGAGTCTGGAGTAGAAACATCCAGAGCCGCCGTGCACAGGCGTGAGCAGGAAATGGGCTACAGGTGCCGCATTCCCCAGGTCAAGACACTTTTGGGCTACAGAGAAGCAGCACTGGACTGTTGCTCAGTGGTCCAAAGGACTTTTTTCGGATGAAAGCAAATTTTGCATGTCATTGGGAAATCAAGGTGCCAGAGTCTGGAGGAAGACTGGGGAGAAGGAAATGCCCAAATGCCTGAAGTCCAGTGTCAAGTCCCCACAGTCAGTGATGGTCTGGGGTGCCATGTCAGCTGCTGGTGTTGGTCCACTGTGTTTTATCAAGGGCAGGGTCAATGCAGCTCGCTATCAGGAGATTTTGGAGCACTTCATGCCATCTGCTGAAAAGCTTTATGGAGATGAAGATTTGGTTTATCAGCATGACCTGGCACCTGCTCACAGTGCCAAAACCACTGGTAAATGGTTTACTGACCATGGTATTACTGTGCTCCATTGGCCTGCCAACTCTCCTGACCTGAACCCCATAGAGAATCTGTGGGATATTGTGAAGAGAAAGTTGAGAGACGTGAGACCCAACACTCTGGATGATCTTAAGGCCGCTATTGAAGCATCCTGGGCCTCCAGAACACCTCAGCAGTGCCACAGGCTGATCGCCTCCATGCCACGCCGCACTGAATTTCTGCTAAAGGATTCCCCACCAAGTATTGAGTGCATAACTGAACATAATTATTTGAAGGTTGACTTTTTGTATTAAAAACACTTTTCTTTTATTGGTCGGATGAAATATGCTATTTATTTTTATTTTTTTAGATTTTTTGAGCTGTGTGCCAAAATCATCAGTATTAAAACAATAAAAGCCCTGAAATATTTCAGTTGGTGTGCAATGAATCTAAAATATATGAAAGTTTAATTTTTGTCATTACATTATGGAAAATAATGAACTTTATCACAATATGCTCATTTTTTGAGAAGGACCTGTATACTCACCTAAAGGGTTATTAGGAACACTTGTTCAATTTCTCATAAAACCTTTTATAAAAAATAATAATACATTTTATTTGTATTGCACTTTTCATTTGGAACAAATCTCAAAGTGCTACAGTTAAGATCATTTTAAAATACTAATAGATTTATTAATATAATAGAAATATTAAGTATAAGGTGGTTGCAATCTTGGATTATAGAATTTTCATGAAAAGCCACGTTTAAATGATAAAATGCAGCACTTCTTTCCCCCCAAAATGTCCCTCACCTTCTGTGTGCTATATTGCACAATACTGAATGTTCAGGTAAATAGTAAATAGTAAACAAACTGTGTAAATCATTACTAATAAATGGTAGAAACAAACCGAATGCATGTAGCGGTTTTCCTTTCACTGTAGAGATTTTCCATTTACTACATACAGTAGGCACTCTGATTCCATATATGGGACACATATATATTATATATTATGCATAATAGCCCCTCTGCCCCGTGTCACAGCGCGTCTGCTCATGTCCAGATCTGCCTCGCGTGCCGCCGAGTGTGCACAGCCACAACCACTGTTATTGTCATTTTGACTCCCCACCCTGCCTCCGAACTGTCCTATGAAGATGAATGGAGTGAACTTCATCTGATATGAATACATATCATTGAAAATCTTCCATAGACATCAGTGCATGAATTTGAATTTAGCAAATTATAGGCTAATTTAAATTTTGTGTATAGTACTCCCTTAACTCTTTTCCCTCCAGCGCCAGGGTTTTGACCATTTTCACACAAATTTAAAAGCCCATAGAATATTTAGATGTATGAATATCTGAGCATGTGTTCGGTTGTATTTTTGCTTCTTCTTATCCTGATTCTGTACTCTTTCAGAATTGTAATAGTGCCTCTCTACAGTATAACTGTGAAAATATGGACACCCGTAAAATTCTGTGTTTGGCGGGGAAAGAGTTAAATATCTCTTTAAATGTCTGAAAACTCAAATAGTCAAGTCAAGTCAACTTTATTTATATTGCGCTTTTCCAACGCAGATTGTGTCAGAGCAGCTTCAGTGTTAAACAGGACAATACTGCAGCAGAATTAGATTTGGCTGTACAGTCGTTCTGGAGTAAACAGTGATGTTATCAGCTTATTTTAATTTATCATAGAGAGACAATGTTGGCAGATCAGTGATAGAGTTGATATAGTTAATTTAGTAATACATTTATTTGGGTATTTTGTTGAAAAAGGAGATTGAAATTTTAGTGTCCCCAACTGAGCAAGCTAAGCCAAAGGTGACAATAACAAGAAACCAAAACTCCTCATAAACATAAATAAACATTTTGTGGTTGAAAACACTGAATAGTCAGCCAAAAGTGCGTCTGAATTTATCAGTGAAACACTGAATGATCTAATCACACCGGTGTGATCGTATACACCAAAGGGTTAAAATCAATCATGTTGACTAATTGAAACTGCGGAGGCACACATGAGATCTGAGGGGGCAAAGCCATGGCTCGTCGGTGAGAAAATATCACTGATCAATGTCCATGTCAAGTTTATTTCTATAGCACAACTAAACACAACACCAGTTGACCAGTGCGTTGCACTAATGTACATAATCACATAGTATCAACACAATATAAATCACATAATATAATATATTATGGGCTATGTGCTTGTTCAAAAAGGTACGTTTTTAACCTCTTAAGATCTGGGACCATTCTTGGGATTTCCGCCTGGATTTGGCCTACCCAAATTTAAAATCTTCCCATACACACATACAGTGGTCTCTAAGTAATTTGTTTGTGTCATTTTACAGCAAACCCTTTGAAGATACTTTAATCACTGCTAAAAGGGATAAATATGTAAGTATATGTTGTCTGAGCTGTAACGATATTCGATATTCTGTCAGTAAATCCGCAAGGAATCATCAACTGAATGATATTTGGTTTCAACGCTAAATACAGAATTAAACACTAGTTAGAGGGCCGTGCAGAAATTATTTTTATGTTTTGCTGTGTAGAAACTGCATTTTAGTGATGCCATTGTATGTCCTGGGAAAACTGAAGTTGTTTTGTCAGTGTTGGTCACAACAATGAAATAAATTTGTGATTCTGGATTTGTGCTTAAATATTGATATAATCAATCATTTTGTTGAATATACTGCTTTTGCATTGTTTCCTGAGACCCTTCAGTTACCTTAGAGATGACATTAAACTGTGTGAAAATGCCTTATTATGAGCCATGAAGGCATAGAATTATGATGTGCAGCCTGAAAGGATATCTAAGACATGGAGAGGAAATGTCAAGCATCTCAACAGTCGCTGTAGATTGCAGTTATGAGACACATTAACACACCCCTGACTGGTTTCTTTCTTTGTTGAAAGCTCAGTGTTATCAAGAAGGACTGAAGATGAGTGATGTGTTGGCATGGTCACTAGCACGCACGTGTGTGTGTGTGTGTGTGTGTGTGTGTGTGTTGTCATAGCCACTCTGCCTCCACTCAAGGAATGTAGACATTTAGAGTTTTTTCAGCCCACAGAATAGGACCAAGAGTAAATGTTGAAATGTTGGTAGGATCTAAAATCATTGGTATCAGTTTGATTTAAGAACTGGTTAGAAGAATCAAGTTGAGAAGAGAGGAGAGAAGCAACGGGCTGGCTGTTGTGATATCAAATAATATGAAAAACTACAATGACTGTAATAAAATGAATAGTGAATTCATGCTGTGCTGATAAACTTCAAATAAAGGATATGTCCTTCACAAAGACACACCACACCAATGACAAGGACCGGCTATCGGCGTAAATGATCAGATCTATCAGCTCAAATATTTTAACTTTGACCTTATTGACAGTGAGTCTGTGATGCATTGACCATCAGATCAGGTTGTTTTAATAGGCTAATTTAAGCCCAGAAACAGTTTAACATTTAAACTCTTGCCTGCTGTTGAATGTATCGAAATCAGTAGCAATATTTTTCAGCAAGTCCAACAATAACTTCAGTGTGGGAAAGGCTGCAGATTGTGTCAGAATATAAATATCTGGGGGTTTTAATTGATTCAAAGCATTTTGTAAAAATGGCCTGTAAAAGAATCAAATTCAACCTCAGTAACTTTAGACACATTCGCCATCAAATGTCCACACAGGCAGCAAAAATCTACATGCACTCTATGATCTTCTCACATATGCCTTATTGCTCACCCATTTGGTCACAAGCTAGTGTCACATATCTGACATCTCTTCAATCTCTTTACAAACAAACTGTACAAATATCGGATAAGAAACCATGCATTTCTCATCATTGTCCAATATTACAAAAAGAAGAGACAGTCTTTTTAATAAAAATTATTAATGGTCTATCATCCCCTCCTCTACGCCAGTTTGTCAACATTCGAACAGATGATTATACCAGAGGTGCAGTGAGGGGAGATTTATTTATTTATTTATTTATTTATTTATTTATTTATTTATTTATTTATTTGTTTATTTATTTATTTATTTATCTATTTATTTATTTATTTGTTTGTTTGTTTATTTATTTATTTATTTGTTTGTTTGTTTGTTTGTTTATTTATTGTTGAAAAGTGTATTTGGCAAAACATTTTTGTTTTGTTTGAGCTGCTAGTGAGTGGAACCTCACCCACCTAAATATATATATATATATATATCATTTCCTCTCTCAAGACCCATAAAGGCACTAAAGATGTCTTTACAAAACCCATCTCACTACAGCGGCTCTACAATCATTTTATTAAGCCACGAGAATAGTTTTTGTGCAAAAAACAACAACAACTAAATAACGACTTATATTGTGATGGCTGATTTCAAAACAAAACTTTGGAGCGTTATGAATCAGTGAATCGATTCGTGATTCGGATCGCCAAAGTCACGTGACTTCAGCAGTTTGAAACGCAATCTGAATCAGAATCGTCAATCCAAGTCTTGACTTGGTAACTTGGTTTCAGGTAACCATGGTTCCCTGAAAAGGGGAATGAGACACTATATCTCATTGCCTTTCCATTTGGCCTGCCTGCTCATCTCCTTCAGAAAAAAGTTGTTGATGTGTATCAGGCACCCCATTTTGTGTGTGACATTCTGGACTGCCATCTGCCATTGGATTGTTGGTGTGAGGACCCTATTGGAAATGATCAGAAACTCATTGAACTTTGCACACGCATCAGAAGTGGTGAAAATTTACGTCTGAAATGGGTTTCAGAATTAAGCATGGCAAAATGTCTCGATAACGCCACCTACAAAATTTCAATTGAGCGCCATTTGAGCTACGTTTCACATACGAGTATGAAATTCGGTAGACACAAGTAACAGCCCAATACCTAGAAAAAAGACCCTGTGTGCCAAATCTAAAAACGCAACAGGAAGTGAGATATTCAGAATTTTCTCTGCTAAATTTTTGTCATTTCCAGATGTTGTACTTTAAAAAACTCCTCCTAGAGATTTAATCAGATTAACATCATATTTGCACAGTCTAATCTAAAGGCCTTTGCGATGTTAAATTGTGAACATGCGTTTTCTCCGAAGGGCGTGTCCGTGGTGGTCTCACAAAGTTGTTTTGCCATACACAGCAAAAAATGCTCTTCTTACTCAGTATTTTTGTCTTTTTTCCAGTCCAAACATCTCAAAAGTCTTACATTAAGAAACATTTACTAGAGTAAAAATTATTGTCTTGTTTTGAAAAAAAAAAAAAAAGAGTTTTTCCTTAAAATAAGATAAATAATCTGCCAATGGGGTGAGAAAAATAATCTTAATTCAAACAGAAAACAAGATTATTTTCCTCACCCCATTGGCAGATTATTTATCTTATTTTAAGCAAAAACTCTCTTCATTTTGAGTTATTTTCCCCAAAACAAGACAATAATTTGTACTTCTCTAGTACAATAACTTTTGCTTGTCTAGTAAATACTTCTTGTTTTAAGAATTTTTAGATATTTTGACTAGAAACAAGACAAAAATACTAAGTAAGAAGAGCATTTGTTGCAGTGTAAAACAGGAAGTTGTTGTAACCCAGGCATACAATGTCCAATCTGCCCCAAACTTCACGTTTCATAATAGTCCTGACCTGAAGACTCTACATGCCAATATTCAGTTATGCTCAAAGCGCCACCTTCTGGCAGCAGGAAGTGTGGCACACTGAAGTGAGTTTGCCATATTTCTCTTATATTTAACCGCTTAAATGCATGTCGCTCACTATTCGCTGAGGGCCCTTTTATCACTGCTTGCAGCTTTAATTTTTGATTATTATTAAATGATGTCTGTATGTCACTGAATACATATAAGAGGCAGCGCTTAGTCGTTTGCCGAGAAGTGGAGTGTATGCACCTGAAAGTCACGTGTCCCAGAGAACACTGGAAATAAAAACACTTTGCAAATACACTCACAGATTGTGGCACATTTTCATTCAGCTCTACACTGCAGCTGAAACATTAGGAGCACACGTTTGGAACATAACACATTTAATAGCTTGGCTTCAAAGTCCCATGGGTACATTTTCACATTTGCTCTTAATTGAGAGTGTTCTGGAAAAATCATTACTATATTAATGATTTAACACAAAGTAAGTAGCTGCTGTTTTCTGAGCAGAGGGGAGATTTGTTTCAGATCAATAATCGCATATTATAAAGTTACTGTAATTAGGCAGCAACTGATAAATTCAAATTATCTTTAGTTTGAGTCGTACACTGCAAAAAAGGCTAATGTATTCCAGTTCAAATATCGAAACATTCATAAATCAAGATTCATTTACTAGATCAGTAAAATGACAAGATATTGTTGCTTGTTTTCTGGGGCGGGGATAATCGTATTTCTGTTCGGAAACAAGAAACAAGATTTCAGTCAGAAATAAGATTATTTTTCTCACCCCAATGGCAGATCATTTTGCCTGTTTTAAGCAAAAACTCTCTTCATTTAGATTTTATTTTCAACAAAACAAGAAATAGTATCTCATGTGGTTTTACTGATCTAGTAAATGCATCTTGATTTAAGAGTTGTTAGATATTTAGACTGGAAACGAGACAACATGACTGAGGAAGAAGAGCATGTTTTGGCAGTGACAAAGGACAAACCCTTATGAGAAATTGTGAGCACTACCTCAGTCACCTAAACATGGCAATGAAGATGTTTTAAAGGGCCCATCTGTCCGCTTTGTGGAGAAGTGACCCCTCTCGAAGCCACACACACACTCAGAGACAGACGGAGGGCTCGATGCTCAGGAATGCAAAGTTGGCACTTTTGCTTGGCGTCAAAAGCGTGTCAGCCAAGATTGCGGCCCGGTTCCTCGCCTGCATCCTCCTGGGCTCTCGAGGACGCTGTGGCAGATTGCAGACTCAATTATTCCCCTGTCAGGTGATTATCAGGGGGTCTTAATGTAATCTTCTGCTCACACACGTAGGACATTTCAATTACGCCTGCCGTCGCCAAACAAGCTGCTTATTCAAATGGCCAGTCACCTCATCGCCACAGAACAATGTCAACTGTAAAAGAACGCCAGCTGAAGGCAATTACACATGTGTTCAGAGCCAATTATGATCACTCTCATGGCGGCATTTATGCCATGAACAAGGGAGTGTTCGGAAAAAAATATATTTAATGACAATATGCTTGCTGTAGGATTCCCGATGCTGTTGTCTGTTGGTCTAAGCTGAGGATCATTAAACCTGATAGGAGCCCATTATCAGCCTGGCGAAGGGCTCGCTGGGCCTGTGGAGGAAGGCAAATCTCCTCGTGCTTTAGCTAATGCTGCCGACTGAAGCGGCGTTGTGTTGCCGAGCCTCCATTATTACAGTGTGATGGTCTGCGGATGCTGAGCGAGATCGGGGAGGAATGCAACACTCCTTGCATTTACGGCCTTTTGCTCTCAACATTTGAAATCATTTCCCTGCATTTATCTGCTGTTTTGAAATTTACAACATAGACTAATTTCAGTTACAAAGAGTGCTTGTGTGTGTGTGTGTGACCTGGTAAACCCTTTAATATGGGGACAAAATGTCCCCACAAAGATGGCAATATCCAAAATCCTTGTCCTTGTGGGGACATTTTTAGGTCCCCATGAGGAAAACATCTTATAAATCACACTAAGTTATGTTTTTGGAAAATGTAAAAATGCTGAATGATAATGGGGTAGTGTGTGTGTGTGTGTGTGTGTGTGTGTGATGGGTAGGATATGGGGTTGTGTGTGTGTGTGTGTTAGTGTGTGTGTGTTGTATTATGTGTGAGAGTGTTTTGTGTTGTGTGTGTAAGTGTGTGTCTGTTGTCTAAGTTTGATACTGTGTGTGTGTGCGTGTGCGTGTGCGTGTGTGTGTGTGTGTGTGTGTGTGTGTGTGTGTGTGTGTGTGTGTTTTAAAGAGCACTGATGCACATGAGCCGCCATGAGAAAATGTTGTGCAGGTGCTCGAATCACCGGCTTCATGTTGTTCTGAAAATGAACAGGGAAGAGTCAATCCAGATGGGCTGCTGTGATGTCAAATAATATGTGGCATGGTCATAATGACTGTAATAATAATGATAAGAATAACAGTAATTACTGTAAATTCCCGTCCTGTGCTGACACACTTGTTGTCGTATAATATGCCCTTCCACAACAACTTTCAGACTGACCAGCTCAACATCATCTTTACCTCTGTGATTTCGGCATGTGTATCATCAGTGCTGGAAACAATTTAACATTACAATTAGAAACATTGGATATTAGATATTAGGTATTTTTTCTTATTTTGTTGAAAATAAAATCAACATGAAGTGAGTTTTTGCTTACAGTAAAACAGGCAAAATGATCTGCCATTGGGGTGAGAAAAATAATCTTGTTTTCTGTTTGAATTAAGATTATTTTTCTCACCCCATTGGCAGATTATTTATCTTATTTTAAGCAAAAACTCTCTTCATTTAGAGTTATTTTCCCCAAAACAAGACAATTTCTTTTGCTTGTCTAGTAAATACTTCTTGTTTTAAGATTTTTAGATGTTTGGACTAGAAACAAGATATAAATACTAAGTAAGAAAAGCATTTTTTTGTTGTTGTTTTTTTGCAGTGTATGTCAAGCACTTAGAAATAAAATTATAATGTGTTTTGTAGCGAGCAGGGCAGGGGAACAAAGAGCACCAGACACGATTAGATGGAAGCCCGGAGGGCGCATTTATTTATGTGCTCAATTTGTTTAGCGGAGAAGTGAACCCTGCCGCTCGAGTGTGGGGTTTCCCAGGGATTTGGGCTCAGGATTGGGATTTCTGGAGTTTACGGTGAATCAGAATACAGAGCACAGTAAAGTCTGAGAGTGGACGAAACTAAATATACACTCACCTAAAGGATTATTAGGAACAACTTTTCAATTTCTCATTAATGCAATTATCTAATCAGCCAATCACATGGCAGTTCTTCAGTGCATTTAGGGGTGTGGTCCTGGTCAAGACAATCTCCTGAACTCCAAACTGAATGTCAGAATGGGCAAGAAAGGTGATTTAAGCCGTTTTGAGCGTGGCATGGTTGTTGGTGCCAGACGGGCCGGTCTGAGTATTTCACAATCTGCTCAGTTACTGGGATTTACACACACAACCATTTCTAGGGTTTACAAAGAATGGTGTGAAAAGGGAAGAGCATCCAGTCTGCAGCAGTCCTGTGGGAGAAAATGCCTTGTTGATGCTCGAGGTCAGAGGAGAATGGGCCGACTGATTCAAGCTGATAGAAGAGCAACTTTGACTGAAATAACCACTCGTTACAACCGAGGTCTGCAGCAAAGCATTTGTGAAGCCACAACACACACAACCTTGAGGCGGATGGGCTACACCAGCAGAAGACCCCACCGGGTACCACTCATCTCCACTACAAATAGGAAAAAGAGGCGACAATTTGCACAAGCTCACTGAAATTGGACAGTTGAAGACTGGAGAAATGTTGCCTGGTCTGATGAGTCTCGATTTCTGTTGAGACATTCAGATGGTAGAGTCAGAATTTGGCGCAAACAGAATGAGAACATGGATCCATCATGCCTTGTTCCCACTGTGCAGGCTGGTGGTGGTGGTGTAATGGTGTGGGGGATGTTTTCTTGGCACACTTTAGGCCCCTTAGTGCCAATTGGGCATCGTTTAAATGCCACGGCCTACCTGAGCATTGTTTCTGACCATGTCCATCCCTTTATGACCACCATGTCCCCATCCTCTGATGGCTACTTCCAGCAGGATAATGCACCATGTCACAAAGCTCCAATCATTTCAGATTGGTTTCTTGAACATGCCAATGAGTTGACTGAACTAAAATGGCCGCCACAGTCCCCAGATCTCAACCCAATAGAGCATCTTTGGGATGTGGTGGAACGGGAGCTTCGTGCTCTGGATGTGCATCCCACAAATCTCCATCAACTGCAAGATGCTCTCCTATCAATATGGGCCAACATTTCTAAAAAATGCGTTCAGCAGCTTGTTGATCAATGCCACGGAGAATTAAGGCAGTTCTGAAAGAGAAAGGGGGTCAAACAAAGTATTAGTGTGTGTTCCTAATAATCCTTTAGGTGAGTGTACATCAGTGCTAAACTCATCACCGGCCAGGGACATCCAACAATGTATTAGCCAATGGATAACGACAGACATTATTTAAAAGCCAAGCATGAAATTTAGTCATTTAATCACAAAATTACAAACGAAGTCTAAGTATTTCTTCCTAGAATGGCCATAACGCTCAAATTAACTGTACGCATTATATACGGCGTATGCCACATAATATTTCAGCGTTTGCAAGTTTTTCCCGTCAGTAAAGATGCATTTCACTAATGCCATATTTTTATATGCTATTGCGAAGCTGACACATAGCTTTACCCGTTGAATACCCATAGGAGCGTTTACTAAAGTTGTGTCCCTATCGACAATATTTTAACTCTTGAAATACGACCCATAGGAGCGTTTACTAAAGTTGTGCTCCTATCGACAATATTTTAACTCATGAAATACAACCCATAGGAGCGTTTACTAAAGTTGTGTCCCTATCGACAATATTTTAACTCATGAAATACGACCCATAGGAGCGTTTACTAAAGTTGTGCTCCTATCGACAAAATTTTAACTCATGAAATACGACCCATAGGAGCGTTTACTAAAGTTGTGCCCCAATTGACAATATTTTAACTCATGAAATACGACCCATAGGAGCGTTTACTAAAGTTGTGACCCTATCGACAAAATTTTAACTCATGAAATACGACCCATAGGAGCGTTTACTAAAGTTGTGCCCCAATTGACAATATTTTAACTCATGAAATACGACCCATAGGAGCGTTTACTAAAGTTGTGACCCTATCGACAATATTTTAACTCATGAAATACGACCCATAGGAGCGTTTACTAAAGTTGTGTCCCTATCGACAATATTTTAACTCATGAAATACGACCCATAGGAGCGTTTACTAAAGTTGTGCTCCTATCGACAAAATTTTAACTCATGAAATACGACCCATAGGAGCGTTTACTAAAGTTGTGCCCCAATTGACAATATTTTAACTCATGAAATACGACCCATAGGAGCGTTTACTAAAGTTGTGCCCCTATGGACAATATTTTAACTCATGAAATACGACCAATAGGAGCGTTTACTAAAGTTGTGCTCCTATCGACAATATTTTAACTCTTGAAATACGACCCATAGGAGCGTTTACTAAAGTTGTGCTCCTATCGACAATATTTTAACTCATGAAATACGACCCATAGGAGCGTTTACTAAAGTTGTGTCCCTATCGACAATATTTTAACTCATGAAATACGACCCATAGGAGCGTTTACTAAAGTTGTGCCCCAATCGACAATATTTTAACTCATGAAATACGACCCATAGGAGCGTTTACTAAAGTTGTGCTCCTATCGACAAAATTTTAACTCATGAAATACGACCCATAGGAGCGTTTACTAAAGTTGTGCCCCAATTGACAATATTTTAACTCATGAAATACGACCCATAGGAGCGTTTACTAAAGTTGTGCCCCTATCGACAAAATTTTAACTCATGAAATACGACCCACAGGAGCGTTTACTAAAGTTGTGCCCCAATCGACAATATTTTAACTCATGAAATACGACCCATAGAAGCGTTTACTAAAGTTGTCCCCCTATTGACAATATTTTAACTCATGAAATACAACCCATAGGAGCGTTTACTAAAGTTGTCCCCCTATCGACAATATTTTAACTCATGAAATACGACCCATAGGAGCGTTTACTAAAGATGTGTATAAAAAGAACCGCAGTACGCTAGACCTTCACATCAACTGCAACTAGACCTCTGCAAACATGCCTAAGATTCACCCTGAGACTAAAGTTTTGATTATCAAGAGGCTGAAGACCAGATCCACTGCTGATGTGGCAGACACCTTCAATGTGTCTCAGCGTCAAGTACAGAGGATAAAAAAAAGATTTGAAGAGACTGGAGACGTTTTTGACAAGCCCAGGTCAGGCAGCCCCCGCAAGACAACTGCTCGAGAGGACCGTTTGTTGGCTCGAAAATCCAAGGCCAGCCCATTTTCAACTGCAGCAGAGCTCCACGAGACCTGGTCACCTGAAGTCCCTGTGTCAACCAGAACAGTTTGTCGGATTCTGTCTCGAAGTGGCCTCCATGGTCGAATCAGTGCCCAGAAGCCAGCACTAAACAAAAGACAATTGAAAAACCGTGTGGCATTTGCCAAGGCCCACAGCCTGCTAAAAGGATGGACGCTGGAAAAGTGGCAGAAGGTGGATTTTTCAGATTAATCTTCTGTTGAATTACACCACAGTCGCCGCAAATATTGCAGGAGACCTACTGGAGCCAGAATGGATCCGAGATTCACCCGGAAAACAGTGAAGTTTGGTGGCGGAAAAATCATGGTCTGGGGTTACATCCAGTATGGGGGTGTGCGAGAGATCTGCAGGGTGGAAGGCAACATCAATAGTCTAAAATACCAAGAAATCTTAGCTACCTCTTATATTCCCAACCATAAAAGAGGCCAAATTCTGCAGCAGGACGGTGCTCCATCGCATACTTCCATCTCCACATCAAAGTTCCTCAAGGTGAAGAAGATCAAGATGCTCCAGGATTGGCCAGCCCAGTCACCAGACATGAACATCATTGAGCATATGTGGGGTAGGATGAAAGAGGACGCATGGAAGACGAAACCAAAGAATATTGATGAACTCTGGGAGGCATGCAAGACTGCTTTCTTAGCTATTCCTGATGACTTCATCAATAAATTGTATGAATCCTTGCCAAACCGCATGGATGCAGTCCTTCAAGCTCATGGAAGTCATACAAGATATTACGTTTGGATCTCACAGCACCACAGCTTAATTTGCTGACATATTTTTGTATTTGCTGTAAATTTGTTCAATTTCTGTATAGGTGACAAAACTTTTGTCTTGCCAAAATTTGACCTTTCCGTCTTGATTAAATGATAAAGATTTTTTCTGTGAACATTATTTATTTCAGTGCATTAAACATAATTTGGGAGGGTTTTAGCTTTTCATATGAGCTATTTCTAACACCAATTAATTAATTAAAAGTCAGGTTAATATCAGGTATTTCTAGAAAATAGATAAGCGACAAGACTTTTGTCAGGGACTGTATGTAGTAAATGGAAAATCTCTACAGCAAAAGGCAAACCGCTACATGCATTCGGTTTGTTTCTACCATTTATTAGTAATGATTTACACAGTTTGTTTACTATTGACTATTTACCTGAACATTCAGTATTGTGCAATATAGCACACAGAAGGTGAGGGACATTTTGGGGGGAAAGAAGTGCTGCATTTTATCATTTAGACATTTGGCTTTTCATGAAAATTCTATAATCGAAGATTGTCCCCACATTATGACGTCATAATATGCAAATTAGATGGGAAAATGTAATCTCTACATAAACTTAGGGTCCTCCTTAATATTTCTCTAATTTACAGAAAGTTTCTATCTTTTATCACTTTTAAGATATAGCCTTTTGAAATTAAGATGTCAAAATCGAACGTTTTAGGAAAAAACCTCTGGCGCCTAAAGGGTTAATGGCAGCAGCGTCCAACGTGATTCCTTTTGGCCTGCTGTACATGTGGCCCTTACAGTGGTGGCTCAGGACCAGAGGGTTTTCCCCGAGGGGGAACCCTTTTCGTATGATCAAGATCACGGGCGGTGTCTCCGCACCTTGGTCATATGGAAGGAAGTCTGGTTCCAGTCCCAGGGTCCGGTGTTGGGGGCACAGTGTCGTCGAGTCACCCTGACAACAGATGCCTCTCTCACGGGCTGGGGAGCGGTAATGGAAGGCCGCTCAGCCCAGGGTCTGTGGGGGGACCATCATCTTTCGTGGCACATCAACTGCCTGGAGATGATTGCAGTCTTCAATGCGTTGAAGTTCTTCCTCCCGGACCTGAGGGGCCATCATGTGTTGGTCCGTACGGACAACACATCGGTGGTTTCCTATGTAAATCGTCAGGGGGGTCTGCGTTCGCGCCCACTGTGCAAGCTGGCGCACCAGATCCTCCTGTGGTCTCTGGGGAAGTTAATCTCCTTGAGAGCAATCTTTATCCCGGGGGCCCAGAATATAGGAGCGGACATCCTGTCAAGACAGGGGCTGAGGCCAGGGGAATGGAGGCTTCACCCCGAGGTGGTGAAGCTCATTTGGGAAATGTATGGCCAGGCGGAGGTGGATCTGTTTGTGTCTCAGAATACGACGCACTGTCCACTCTGGTTCTCTTTGACACATCCAGCTCCTCTGGGACTGGATGCCATGGTGCAGACGTGGCCAAGGCAGCATCTGTACGCATTTCCCCCAGTTATTCTGCTCCAGGGAGTTCTGGAGAGAGTTTGCCGGGAAGGGATAAGTCTACTGCTAGTAGCTCCTTACTGGCCGAGTCGGATTTGGTTCTCGAACCTCGTAACACTGCTCGATGGCTCACCTTGAAAGATTCCCATCAGGAGGGATCTTCTATCTCAGGCGGAGGGCTCAATATTTCACCCCCGCCCAGAAATGGAATGAAATGGAACCTGTGGGTTTGGCCACTGAGGGGGCCGAGCTCATAGAGTCTGGTCTCTCTACTGAGGTAGTGGAGACCATTCTTAGCTCCAGAGCTCCCTCCACGAGGAGACTATATGCCCTGAAGTGGAGGTTGTTCACTTCTTGGTGTCAAGAATGACAGTTAGATCCAGTCAACTGCCCTGTTGGTTCAGTGCTAGATTTTCTACAAGATAGTTTCTCTTCCGGGTTAACCCCTTCTACACTAAATGTGTATATGTCAGCTATTTCAGCTTACCATGCCCTTGTGGATGGTATCACTGCGGGGAGGAAACCGTTGGTAACTCGTTTCCTTCGTGGCACTAAGAGGCTGAGGCCTGCGGTGCGCACTAGAGTTCCTACTTGGGATTTGGCGATAGTGTTGGAAGGTTTATCTGCGGCTCCGTTCGAGCCACTTGACATTATCTCAGAAAAGTTTCTGACTCTGAAAACCATCTTCCTTCTTGCCATCTCTTCTATTAAGAGAGTAGGAGACCTTCAGGCCTTATCAATATCCCCTTCGTGCTTGGAGTTTGCACCAGGGATGGTTAAAGCTTTCCTTTACCCTAGATTAGGGTATGTTCCGAAGGTGTTAACCAATGTTCCATTAATCCAGACCAAGAAAGATTGAACCTTGTATGTCCAGTGTGAGCACTGGATGCTTATGTCCACAGAGCTGCCCTGTGGAGGAAAGCAGATCAATTGTTTGTTTGTTTTGGACCTCTTAACAGAACGACAGACATCGTTCTGTTAAGAACGACAGAACTGCATCCAAACATACAATGAGCAAGTGGATAGTCGAGGCTATCTCACTGGCTTATGGGTCTTCTGATCAGCAGTGTTTATTAGCTGTCAGAGCCCACTCTACTAGGAGTATGGCGGCCTCTATGGCCTTGTTATCAGGGGTTTCCCTCAAAGAAGTCTGCGACGCAGCTGGTTGGTCCTCGCCTCTCACGTTTGTGAGATACTATGATCTTGACCTGGAGTGTGCTCCAGGTTCTTCAGTGCTCCTGTCTTGAATGTGCCACAGTTTCACATGACAGGCATTTGGTATTATGGCGTTTTGGTATTTCGTTCCCAAAGCTGTCCCTAGTGGACGCATTGTGAAGTTCCCTCGAAAGGGAACGTCTCAGGTTATAACTATAACCATAGTTCCATGAGAAGGGAACGAAACACTGCGTCCCTTTGCCATACTCCCTGCATCCCTGTGATCCCTTGCTTCGGTAGTTTTGCTGAGGTCTGATCGGACCGGAGGTATATTTATCCTTTCCTGGTCGTGACGTCACCCGCCCGTGATGTTCACGTTTGCCATTGGCTGAGTTGACATACATGCATCAGACGCTATCACGCTGGGAGCGTTCCCAAAGCTGCCCCTAGTTGACGCAGTGTTTCGTTCCCTTCTCAGGGAAGTATGGTTATAGTTATAACCTGAGACGTTTTATTTACACCCATAAAACTAAGTAGTTTCTTAAGTTTGATAATTAATCTGCTATGTCATGTTTATGACAGGTTATGTAGTCTTGGTAATGTCAAGTTGTCATAACAAAGACATCTCACATAATTCATCTTTGCATTAAAAATGACATAACTGAGCAAATGACACTTAATGACAGTTGCCATAAACATGCATAAAAACTCCTTCATATTCATCATGTGTCTTATGCACACCCCTTCAAGTTAAGTGTTACCCATGTGGGTATCTAATATTCTTTGTCAATCCATATTTGTTGGCATTTACACTTTCAAAAACAACATTTTTACTGTGGTGAAAAACTTTGCTTTGGGCTTTGGGTTCTAGCAGCTCTTACACAATTATATATAATTAAAAAAAAGATCGCAGACCAAACTGTGGCCGCTTGCCACACCATTTAATCCATGTAGTTTTGACAATTTTTCTTTTTTTTTAATGGGGATGCTGTCATAAAATATGATGGTAGATATATAAAGCTTCAGACTTAAACCTCAATAGAAGCTTGCACACTACAAAACATGCTCTTCTTACTCAGTAATTTTGTCTTGTTTCTAGTCTTAATGCTTAAAAATCCTTAAATCAAGATGCATTTACTACATCAGTAAAACGTCATAATTGCCCTTGTTTTCATAAAAATAAAATCTAAATGAAGAGAGTTTTTGCTTAAAACAGACAAAATGATCTGCCACTGGGGTGAGAAAAATAATCTTATTTCTGTTTGGGACGGAAACAAGAAACAAGATTTCAATCAGAAATAAGATTATTTTTCTCACCCCATTGGCAGATCATTTTGCCTGTTTTAAGCAAAAACTCACTTCATTTAGATATTTTCCCCCAGAAGACAAGCAAAAAAATCTTATGTCATTTTACTGATCTAGTAAATTAATCAATGTATATGACATGACAAAAATGGCATTGGGCGCAGTCTAGTTTTAGCAATAATTCGCTCACTTTAAGTCTGGGTTACATGTGTGTATCAGTGGTAGCAAGCCTCGCAGATCTAGCCAAATACATTAACACCGCCAAATTCAAAGCTTTTCTGAGAGCAAATATACTACAGTAGTGATCATGAGAGACGAGTGTGAGTGTGAGAGTCGGTAAGGACTTCTGTGGTGTATTTTCCTTCCCCAATCCCAGGCCTTACATTGTGAGATGAAGGATGGGTGTCTTGTAAACAAGTGGCAAGTGCACTGGATGACAGTTCCCAATCCATCATAGGCCGGATGCCGGAGAGACACCATCATAATACGAGAAGCTCCGAGAAAAAACATTACAAACACACAGTCTCACAAAACGAAGAAAAAAATCCCCAAACATGCTGACTTATATGCGCTGAGCAGTAATGCCATTACTAAAGGACCCTCGTTCTCCTCATGGCCGTTAGCAGATTTTGCATTCATGGCCTTGTGTG